>NW_019102693.1:108798-171853 GCF_001856785.1 Myzus persicae | reverse complement strand
TAATAATAATAATAATAATAATAATACGTGCCGGATAAGGAAGAAGTGGACGAGGAAGTTGAGCTTATTAATAATTATATTGTTTGTAATAATAATATGTATGGATAATTTAATATTGTTTTTTTTTGTTTACGTTAATCATTTATTGGTATTTCAAAAAAGTGCGAAAACCATATTATTTTACATCATCCGTTCTCGTCGCCTGGACAACAGTCGGACAGCGGCCGTCAAGACCAGCACGGTTATGGTCGGAATCAGTCTTGGCGTCGAATCTGAAAATAAAAAAAAACACAGCCAAAACGAATTAGCACACCGATCACGTATTATTCGATATTATTATATTCTCGTAAAAATATAATATAATATATATATATACATATTATACAATTCGTAGAGCAGAAATACACGACACGCGATATCGATTTATTCCGCGACGATTACAAAATCTGTCGTATTCCTTGCGGCCAACTATAAAGGCAAACAAATAACAACGATAATATATAAACGAACGCATCGAGATTTCGGAATGTATAAAATATAATATATTATTATTATTATTATTATTCGCTGCCACAGATCATATTGTTATTTTATCGTCGTCGACGCGGAACAAACGTATATTCGCGTGATGTGATTCGTATGATATCATTTGTACCAAACACGCCGTAAAATATATTACGCATATTATAATAACGTCATATTTCATAGGTCGGTACCGGCTATAGTGTTCATTTCTGGTCTGTACAAATAACAGAGAAATAATACATTTTCTATTCTTATATACAATTTTTTCGTAGTTTTTTAATGAATTTATTATTCAAATAACGAGATGCACACAGATGACATATGCGTATAATGACGATAACATAATAAATATAACACGAGAACGTGTCGTGTGTTTGTGTCGAACAAACTGCAGTGTTATGATCGAACACGTTCATTTTGAAGGATAAACGTTAACACAACATAATATTAACTATGCATTATGGCGTCGTGTGGGGCCCTTGAATCGTATACCTACTGTCGTACAGTATTTAAAAATATTAATTTATGTTTTCCAATATATTGGTCCGTACACCTAGCAAAAGTATTTATTTAGCCGACAATGACGACGATTTATAGGTAGTAGGTATTATATTCTGTACAACAGCTAACAGCGCAATAATAATGAGTAATGACATTTCAATTTCAATTTCCGTCGCCAACCATTATAATATATTATACTGCTGAGGCTTCGAGAAGTAACGCTTAAGAGGACGTTAAACCCGCATGCGTTGTCCGAGAGTTATGAGTATTTTAAAATTGTAAATTTTTTGGACGACTCAAAATACTCATAACTCTTCTAAAAATAAAAATACAGTAAAAAGCCCAAGAGAAGCCCTCCGCAATAATCTTACACTTAATTTTAACGAGAGGTCAATTCACTCTACTTTTTAAGCTAACAGAGCCAAGCGCGATCTGCTGAACGTAAAATGTAATATGTTACGCTCTTGTGAGACGGAGACAACACATGCGGGTTTAAAGTCCTCTTAATAGACTCAGAATTGTAAATAAAGGTGTAGGTACATATGCGGTTGACGCAAGGGTTGGTTGTTGCGTGAACTATGTCAGATAAGTGCCACGTCTAAGAACAATCGGAGAATTTCTCCTACACGTCTTAATCTAATTTCACGCGGACATCCGGACAAATTACAAAAAATCGAGCAGACGACCTACTACAACTGCGAGGAGCATTTGGCCCTGACCCGGCCAACACAATCAATACATTATTCTTCGAGTTCTAAAAAATCATCTACTAAATAATTATATAGTACTTGATTTTATCACCGAATATTTGTATTTCGATTTATTGTCGTCCATGAAGATATATCGGCGTAATAATAATATATAATATGTAATGTAATATCATCGCGTTGAAAAACTAGTAAATTATAACTCTTATATTGCAGGTGGACGAGATCAATCCACCATCTCCATATTTTTCAGGCCAAATAAATAATAATAATAATAATAGTAATAGGCGTGTATATAATATTATGTATTTATATTTCCTCATTGTCATATTATGTTGTGTGTTGTGTATGTACCAATAAACTTATAGGGCCAATATCCGAAGGTGATAAGTATAATTAATAATTAACGGGTCGTGTTCTAACGGTGGAAATGTGATTATTTTCTCGAGCTGGTTTGTCGGAATAAAAGTGCACGTAACACGTAGTGGCAAACTCTTTTGAGGAGTTCAACTTTTTATGAAGTGTTTCACTTTATAAATCTCGTCAAGAGCCTTGTCTATTATACGAAAATGTCGGACGGATTTGGAGGGTTTATAAACTCCTCGAATTACAAAGTTCTGGGTCAGTTTGGCGTATATATCAATGTGTCCATGTGTCCCCTCAAAGATTATATTACTTGGAAACAATATTATTATTATTACTACTACCATTTTTTTCCCCAAACCAACGATAAGTAGTATTATTTTTATTGGTCAAATTGATAGATGTGCAGTCCACAATGACGTGGAGTTGGTACACATAAGTACATAAATTAGATTTAATCGTAATACCTTTTGACAGGTAAAACAATGAAGTTTTAACTTTATTTGGTTTGTGTTTATTACGAAATTGCACTTAAATTGGCTGTGATTTGTTTTTACAACTTTAAATTTTCTTGACTGACAATAATTTTGACTTGAATATAATATAACAGTTATTATAATATTTAATATGCGTATAGACTATAGGTATTAATAATAATTCTGAGTATATAAAATAACAATTGTGATTTTATATTTATCATCAATTAACGAAATTACTATAAACATTACTCAACGCTCGTTATATGAAAATGTACAAGGCAATTTATTCGAAATAAATTCAAATTTATTTGCGGGAGGTGAAATTAAAAATCATGCCATATAGTTACTACTTCCATATTTTATTGGTTTTATTAGAGTACAAAACAAAAATTTTATTTGATGAGGGTGCTCCCTATGACCCTATGAACTTATTATTTGAACATTCGGGCTTAAAACTTCTTATTTAATGTATGGTAAGTTACAGATATTGGACTACTTTAAAGTTTAAAGATCATATTCAGAATAATGTTATACTATATTGTATTAAACAATTATAATTTAAAAACAAATTGCCAAATATTTAAGTTGTATAATGAAGTTTTTTAAATCCTGAGCAAAACACAAGGTACATTTTTAACAACATAATATTTCACATTTGTATCATATTATAATAGTTAAATAATTTTCCCTGATGTTTTGTTAAAAAAGTATTAACTTTTTCTAAATAACGGTCTAAAATAATATTGATTTTAAACTCTTGAAAAAATGTTTAAATACCTACGCATACTGCATATTAATCGACTTCATTAATTACTATAATATTTATAGTTTAACGAATATACAGTTAGAATGAGGTTAGGCATGAAATATAACCATTTATAGAATCCAATACATGCTCAACCTAACTTGCACGAGTGAGTAGTGGTGAAAATATGTCTACATTCTCTATTTTGGTGATTGTTATTGGTAGCAAACTAGATTTAGTTTGTGTTTCGGGAAAAAAAGTGAGACATTTTGAGAACTTTTCTAAATCATGAGAAAAAACTTGTTTATTAATCTTTTTTATATGTACATTATTGTGTAATTCTCAAAATATGTTAGCACTATTTCAATAATTTATAGACATTTGAGGTTTTTCATTACATTTAAGTTTTATTTATTTTTTATTTATGTTGACCGTAATTTTGTGTCTCCGTTAAAAAGTTTGAACACAAGGTTTTTATAAGTTTTTCTTATAGTAGTTAACAAATAGAAAAAACACATAGACTCAATATTTTTATAATGGTTATTATTGTAGTTCAAATTTCGGAGCATTAGATATTCAAACGGAAAAATAACGATTTCAATTATTTTGTCGTTATTCAAAATCAATATTAAAATCTGAAACTTTAAACATTTTAGTATTACTTGTATTATAAGTTTCTAAACACAAAGAAAATTTAAAAATATTTAAAACAATTTTAATTAATTTTATACTAAGAACCTATTCACACCATTCTACTGGACATTTTCTAAATATTTGTTGATTCAACCCATCGATTTAAAAAAATATAATAATCATATAAATATAAAGTAAGATTTTGTAAACCATTCATATAAATAGATGACGAACCACTATATCTTTAAATCATAAATACATTATTATATTATGGTTAACCGTTATATAGATCAATAAATTATAGATAATTGCACATCAATATAGGTACCATTAAATAAACCCTTTAATCATTATATTATTAAAATCTATATAAATTGATGGATTTGTTCTGATTTTTTTTTCCAAAAAATATTAAATTAATATTATTATTTTAAATTATCTTGTGTTTATTATGTGTGTGATTAAGCAAATATAAAATAAATACTGAAATCATTTAATATGCTACCCAAATATGCATAAACCTATAATACCTATGTAAGCGAAATAATTATTATAATATCATAAATTTGATATTATCTCGAACGCTTATGTGCGCGTGTTTATTACGACTTATAATTATTATGTTTTTAGACGAATGTTCAAAAGTAAAATTCGTGTAACTTATGAAAATGAATCATATTGTGTATTTCAAATATATAGGTACAAGTCGTTTACTTTGTTAATCGATGCAAATATCTCATTTATTGTTTCAGCGCGACGATAAATATTAAATGTTTTTATTTGTGTTTGTGTCTTAAGACGTTTCTAGAAGTTTCTGGAAGACTCTCAGTGGATATTACAATAAAGGGATTGCAGTGGATTTGAATAAAGTCAACGGGTATATAGGAATAGATGGCTGTTTGTTTGATACCGGGGATTGGAAAACCGGAGTGGAAAGTTAGACGGAAAACTAGTGGCTATAGGGTCTTTCGCAGCTATTGTTATTGCGGCTTAAGCTTAATGTTTTGATTGGAATTATAAATTATTACGTACACGTGGTGTACATATTTAAATAAATAAATAAATATATATATATATATATATATATACATAATTTTTGATTAATCCCTGGACGCCACTGTGTACCATTGAACGTAATGTTACGTAATGTTGCTATAATAATATATGAGATGAATATTTATTAATCATTAAAATGGTGTATTCACATCGTCTAACCGCAATACCGTTGCGTACATATATAAGTATAGACATGTTATATTGAAATGAAAACGCAAAACATTTTTGCTATCTATTTTATTGAATATAATAGTACTTATGGTCGAACATTATGCCGCGACCATCACCACACGAGGGGCTAAAATAATAACAATTTATATTCTGCGTGCACATGAAATACGTGGTGTATATACTTGCGTACCTATATTATAATAATCGACACGCATATTATATATATATATATACACTCCGAACATCACGTCCACCTCATCGGCGTAGAATAATATGTTTGCACGTCGTTTTATGATTAATAAACGAACGCGGAAATAGATGAACGAGATGCTCGCAGAGAAATCTAACGTAAATGTCTGTACATCGGCGTGTGCGTTCACGTGCATGTGGCTAGGTATAGTGTTTGTTATTATATTAGATATGCTTGTACACAGCTCTATTGATTCCAGCGCATTATGTAAACCGATATAATTTTTTTAAAAATCAACACGGGGCAATGATTATTATTTATGCAGCCTGAAACGACAGTGTTTGCTTTGCACTTATCGTGTCAATAAACGGGAGAGTCAGCTCTGCTGCAGTTATTACGTCGCGTGATCCGATTTTCAGCGAATATCGTTTAACTCGGCGCTCCTATATAATATTATACAATATTTACATCCACCCGGGCATAGCGTAGGTATTATTATGTTTTTTAATCGACGAGAACTCGCAGGGCTTATATTTTTTCTCGCGTGATTTTTGAATATTCAAATGAATCATTATGAGTCATGACAGAATAAGTACCACTTGCCCCCCCCCCCCCCACCAATTGATTAACCAGAAACGGGAGGGAACTGTTTTTAGCAAAATACTGCCACCCACCACCTACTTACCTACCTCTATGATACCAATTACCTATAAGTATAATAATATTATAGTTTATAATACAAAACATATTGTGCACAGTGATCGCTGGGCCAGTTCGTTATCCACCGTGATTGTGCAGTCTCTCGATTCGACGATGATTATTATATTATTGTAAATTATAATGCCTATATATACCTGTCGGAGTACGCCGATAATATCATCATATTAGCATATTGTTATACTTGATATTCTCCAGCGAAACCTATCGCCGCACGATATTGTTGCCGCGGGGTTCCCCTTTCGAGATTAGTCTCCGAGTGGGTTCGAGAATGTATGCGATTGATTCGTTAGAGAGAAGAAGATTTGCAATAGCTGTGTAAGTCCTCTATATATAGCAGCTGTCTCGCCTTTCAAATCAGTCGGCTCAAACTTGCCGTCAAACCCCCTTCAATCCCGACATAAAAATATGTTTATTTCGAAGCATCCTTTGAGCATCAGGGATCGCGCACATGTGGCCGGCGTCCTTGACTTGCACATCCTTTAATATAATATACGTTGGTTGGGCGGTTAGAATTCTAGACGGGGTACGCCGAAGTCTGCAATATTTTATTTCTCAATATTTTGTTCCTTCTCGGTATACCACTGCTTGTCGATATGGTTTACCCCGATTCCACCCTTATGGTATCGGATTAAAATATTAATCGAAAACGCCTCTGCGCTGGGACTTGAAACATTACGGAGGGAATTCGGGGTATTTATAAGTAGAGGAAGGATGTTTTATGTTATGTTATTTTCACGTTATATTAAATATGACTGGACAGATGTATTACGATTTATTGTAAAAAAACAAACATCCAACTTTAACTATGTGGTTGTCATTGAATTAATTTTTTCCCGACATTTCGGTTTTTCACTATATATTATCATTATATTTCATCCGACTATTTAGGGCTGACCATAATATTATAATATTGTATATTATACAACCATGATGCAAAATAATATGTACCTAAATTTTGAAATCTCGACAGCGAAAGAGAATAAACTGACATTACAATAATGAGACTGTAACTAATTAAAACTGATGAACTTTTACCAACTAAAATCTTCATACTGGTTGGTAAACACAAGAAATATTTTCAATCATATTAATTGATTCTGGGTCCACTTCTGGTGGGGAATAAGAATAGCAGGAAAGAAGTACATATTTCATTAATTCCTCCATATGAGATAGTATATGAGTTCCTAAACAAAATATATGAAAATGAGATGTGTAAGTTCCTATATAGGTACATCTCAAAACAAAAAAAATCGCTTATGTAAATTCCTCACGGCAAAAAAAAACAATACTATATTTAATTATATTTCATTTTCATACGTTTTACAATTAAATATACTTATGTAATTCCGTATTTAATATAATATTATTATTATAGTTAAAAATATACATTATAATTAATTTTCATACATTTTGAAATAATATCTCACAATTGTGAAAAAAAAAATGTATGTATGCGACGACGAGGAGGGATATGCAGCGGGTCGTACGTCAGTTGATAAACGCATGTTTATCTAGTCAACGAAATTTTGATTGCGTACCCACCCACGCAGATTTTATTCCACCTCACTGCAGCGCGTCACCACATACCTGGTGAGCGGTAAGTGACGGTGCGCGGGGCAAGCTTTTGGCCGCAGATTAACGCGTGTTCTACAAGGGTCGTAACCCGTCGACATTTCGTTGTATACCTATACACATTATACGTATCGTGGGGTGTGCGTGATCCATTATATCGGATATACGCGAGACCGGAAACTGCAAGTCCGCGGTTGACTTGCGGGGAAAATTGATACGAATCCGCGCGCGCGTCTCGGCGGATGTAATTCGTTTTCTAGAGGACGTCCCCTCGCATTTCACACACCCACCGCTCCTTTATTAGCCGTGGGGATTTTGACGGAACTTTTACAAATTAAGCAAAATATTATTATTCCCCGGCGTAGTCGCGCTCCGGAGTTGTATTTTAGATATAAAAATAAATAGTTACACTATTCTTGGTTTTCAAAAAATTTACTCGCCGACAAGTAAAATTATGATGGCTATTAACTGTTACATGTATATTATTATATATTTATTCATAAAATAACGATTATACTTTGAGTTATTGCTTTTTATTGGAGTCGCGATGACGGCGAACATTCAACAGGTTTAACGAAAATTGTTTTCCGCTCGAGTTTTATTTTATTTTGACGATTATAATATGATATAGTTATTGCATTATTCAAAAGCACAACACTAAGATAAATATTATCCATCTCTGCTTTATTATAACAACTAGTAAATAATATTACAAATTAATTAATAAATTCATTGGTACTTTTTCAAGCCTACTAAATTATCATAATTTAATTGCTTAATGTATATTAAATAATCAAATTATATTACAGACGTCACCTTCACGTGAGTAAAATTATTTTGTTGTCATAATAAAACGCAATTTTTATTTATATAGTATGTATTACACGTCATAATTTAATTTACAGTAGAGTTGACAAATCAAATATTAATTTAATTTCTTCAATTAATATTCTTATTCTATTAAAAATAAAACATTGTGTTAAATCTTGACCTACTAGAATTGTATTAATTTGATTTGAATATCAAGGTTGTATAACAGAAAACTTTTATATAACCATTTATATAATTGTGTAAGTAGGTACATAATTTACATTGTACTATAAAATGTAAAACATACATAAAACGATTTGTATGTAAATTGTAACTGTTATTAATTAACCAAGACTAAACCATCGATATTAATAATAAACTTTATGTTAAGTATAAAATTAATTGACATTGTCATATAGTACAACAGATTAAAGAACATTTAGCTTTGAACATATAATTTTAAATAATTATACATGATTGCAACATGCAATATGATGGGTAGTCAAGATTTTTAGCACATGTTTTTAAACAGCTAATATATTATTAAATGATATCAAATACAATTTAAAAGCCACAAGTATAGGTACCCCCAATTGGAATGCAATAATCATTTTTTTAAATTCATTACCTTATATAGATCTCAATAATTAAAAACAATATAACGCATAAGCATAAAATGTATGATATATATATATATAATATAGGGTCTAAAAAATAATACAATTTATAAAATATGAAAATTTCATGTTTTTACAACCATTTTTTTATGAACCAAAAAATCGACTTTGGTATACAAATAACAGCAACAGAAAATACAGTTTTTTTTATAGTTATCGCTTTGATTTTTAAAACGACGTAAAAGTAAAAAAAAATATTTTTCTTAAAATACAATCTGAGTCAAATTGTTTGTATTAGTAACGTTTATAACCACACAATTCATTCGCCCTCAATATATGATATTCAACAGATATAACAACAAACTTAATGGTTAATTAATTGATTAATTTGTTTTTATTTTTCAAGGAAATAAATCGTTAGTTTTTGGTTACAAATTAAAAAAAAAAAAACATTTATCGATGCATATTTATTTCCCGTAATATTGTTAACTAAAATATGTAATGTATGCAATATTAAAAAAAGGTAATCCAAATATTTTTTTAAGAAAATATATTAAAGTTACTCGGAAGGTCATTTTATTGCATTAAAAACGTTTATAAACCCACGAATTCTCAAAATATAGGTACAATGTCCCTTTTTCTTTGATATAAAATAGTTTTAAATTTGAATTTTAGTATTAAAAACTGTTCCTTTTTTACCTTAATATATTGTTTTGGATACGAAATACTTAATAGTAATATAATAATATATCATATACTCGTATTATAATAATAATAAAAATGTTAAGTTATAAAACATAATATAATTTTACTTAATATTCGACTTTTAGATGTATTAGTCAAAGTTTTTAAAAGTTGACTTAATATTTTTATTTATAGAATAAAATCTTGAAAATAGATTTAAATGTTTTAGAAACTATAGAAGAAATTACAGAAGAAACCTAAACTGACCTCATTAATGAAAGTACAAACTAACCTAAATATTGATAGGATTGAAGATTCATGAACGTTAAAAAAATGTATATTTACCGAAATAAAATGGAAAACATGGTTGGAAAACTTATATATTCATTGCTTCGCTCAGAAAATATGAATAATTAAATACATTGTAAGAGTAATTTAATTTGAATAAATAGATTTTTCACTGTTCACAGAATTTAAAAACCCTATTTTTATTAAAAAAATATTATCATGAGAGTTGTGGCAACTGGCAATAGCGAATCAAACTTTTAATATAACATACGCTTCAAATAGTTACGTTATTTACTTTATTTTTATGATTGAAATTTCTCGTGCTAATAAAAAAGTGTTAAGCTCACCTATTTAAAGTCTTAAATAGGTATTTGATTTTAAAATTCGTTTGAATTCGATTGAATTCGTATCAAGTAATTTGATCGGACATGGAAATAATTATTATTCTGAGTTGTTGACAGATTCAGTATATTGCCTAGCTATAGTGTACTTTGCGTAGTTGACAGAAATCAAAATACTATTATCTGAGGGTTTCCGGCTAAATCGTTTAAGAGGCAGAATCATCAATCTCTTGGCAAAATGGCAACCCTAATCTACTCAAACAATTGTCCACAAATTATCCCCCCAGGAGACGTTTTAGCTGATATAAACGAACCAATATTTTAAAATTAAGGATTTTTTGATATAGGATCAAAGTTGAGAATATTTATAGATGAAAATATTCATAACAAACGATAATAATGCGTTCGTTTTTAATTTATTGGCTGTTCTTATATTATTATCACTATTGGGTATATATTTTAGGTTTTGAATAGAGCAATGAATAAATTGATTTTAGAACGATGTGTGTTTTTTTTGTCCGTCATTACATTTTGGAACAATACTATAATGTTTCAATGCTTTAACTTTCAGGCGGGTTTTTAGAATTTTGAAGGTTAAAAATTCTTATTTTTTAATTTTAAAACTTTAGGCTTGAAAATATAATAAAAAAATTTACTTTTTTTGTTTACAACATTTGTTTTAAATTTTATTTTACAAACAAAAAATTAGAGTTAAGTCACATATTTTTTATAAGTGATACAATTTTTAATATTTTGTTGTTATATTCATTAAAATATTTATTATTGAAACATGAAATATTTCACTACTACTTAGGTACATAATAACTTTCCTTACACAGTGGCAAATTAAAAATGTTTAGGCTTATTTTAAATTATTTTTAGGGATTTCGATTTTTTTAAATTTTTTAAAGTTGTTTAATGTTTGTATGATTCGGTAAAAAAGCTTAAATATGTAGGTACAGTAAAATAAACGTAGGTACCTATTGAAATTCTATAAGTATCACAATTTATTTCATAGACATTACAAGCTTAAATATCTACAAAATTGGATATTTAAACATAAAATAACAGTTTTGGTAATTTTTTTGTAAATAATAAAACATTGTTCGTAGGGACATAATACTATTCTCCACTACGTTTTATTAGTACAGGTTATTTACTATACAAAGTACAAATTTTCGAAATATTGAAATTGCATATAAGCTATTGGTATCCCGACCTACGGCATGCAAAAGTTCATTACATAGCAAATAATATTATAATATGAAATATATAAAGTATTTCCTGCAGAATATAATAAAATAAAATACTAAATGTATTCTATAAGTCGATATTTAATAGCTCACATCATTCCTAATGTATAATATTTAAACTTTACATATTATAATAATTAATTAAGTCGATCATAGATTTATATGTATATTGGTATGTACATTAAAAAATGTTTTAAAGAGGGGGGGAAGTAGGTAACAACATTGCCGTATAGTAGAAGCCGAGTGCAACTCGTTATGGTTGAAGTCACTGTAATGAATGTGTTTAATTTCAATTCACTGATAAGTCATTGCCTACGAAAAACGATTCTGAGTGGAGACAATCTGTCAACCTATTGTATATTATCATGTAAATAAATATTGCTATTAAGAGGACGCCACACCCGCATGTGCTGTCTCTGTTTTATTTTAATATGTTCAAACGATTTACAATTTTAAAATACTCATAAGTCATAACACACTTTAAAATTAAATATAATATAATTAAAATATAATAAAAAGCCTAAGAGATGATGTATATAATAATCTTGTTTTTAAATTTTATAAGATGTCATTTCGCTTTAATTTTAGAAATTACAGAGTAAAATATAATATTATTATTGTGAACATAAAATGTGCCATGTTGTACGTTTGTAAGACGGAGATAACACTTCGGGTGTTGCATCCTCTTAACAATTACAGTATTTTATTTTATTTTTAGTAAACGGCATGAACTCTAAATGGACAATAGCATAAAATTAATTTAAATGTTTTGAAAATATCATTCTATAAACAATTTTTATAAAATACGTAAAAGTTGGAAATCAAAAAAATTTATTATTTGAATACAAAAAAAATAAAATCGTTATTCTTTGTTTGTATGGGAACCTTGCATTACATTTTCAAGCCATAAAAAAACATAGCCCTAGAAACATTTAACAATTTATACGTTTTTAATTATTTCTATATTTTGAACACTTTTTGTGATTTTGAATGATTTTTTATCAAATTGTCGATTTAAAATTATGACAAAAAAGTCGTTCCTATTGTGTATTTAATATTTTTAATTGGTTATAATAAAAACTTACCGAGAACTTCTTTTTAAATTTTCAAACTTTTTAACCGAGAAAATATTTATATCAATATTTATAGAAGATAAATAAAAAATCTGAAACATCAAATGTAAATAGCTCAAAAATAAAATCCTTAAGTGAACATTTTCTGAAAACTTCTGTATCTTCAATTATTCATAGTTACATTAAAAACAAATATTTGGTTGAAATCTATCTGGTTATGTGTAAAAGTTCTCGTTATTCCTTAATGTTTTTTGGTTTTCCAGATTATTTTGAAACTTCTGAGTATTTTTCATTTTTATGTCTTAAAATTCCCAACTAGCTCAAATTTTCTATCAAATACCATCCTCAAATTTGAAGATTCAAGAGTTTCTACTACAGATATACTCACACAAAAACACCACATACCATTGTAAAATCAATGCAATTATCACACCACTCTGAGTCTAAAATATCAGCATAACTTATATGAATTAAAATATAATATACGTAATTGATTTGTTTTTGACAAAATTTAGTTCAACCTACAAATAAATTACTCGTAAGTCTAAACATACAATTTTACAAAAATATAATGTAGAAGTATGGGCCATCTCTCAGCTTAGAATCGTAGAATCGTATTATATGCAATAATTTATCTTTGAAATATTGTATTGAAATTTATCACATCCATAACAGTGACCTTCTCATTATCTACTATACAGCAGACTAGCACGGAGACTTCCAGGTTTTTTCAATGTTATAGTTCATTAATTAAATACTGACACAAATACACAATCTTATGAATCATATTTATCTCATTAATGCAAAATGCTGTTTGATAATAATTATAATAAATGATCCTTAATTATATTATTTTACAATTTCACATTTTTGTTTTATTACCTTGTCCCAAGAGGGGAGAAATGTTATTATTATTAACTCATTGCATCATAACAATACGAATGGTTTGTGATATATAATGCATAACAGTTTTGGGTAAAAAATGACATGAAACAATATAAATTATTTTGTATTTTAATTTATAAAGGTGTATACGTGTATAACCAATCTAAGTACCAATGAATATCTGTAGGTAGTTAATTTAATAATTTTTTTATCTCATTTTTTGATTTATTGAATATTTATACATTTGAATTCGACATTAAAAGTATTTTCAATTTTGTTGTGAACAAAATATTTATCAACTATATACGTATATTATAATTTATAACGAAACGTTAAACATGTTGAAAACTTGAACAGTTTAAATAACTGTTGGAGAAAAGTGTAATTTTTTTAAATGTAGTTAACTACCTATTTAATATTATATTATTTATATAATCGTCATAAAATAATACGAAATATATATTTTAAGGTAGGTAAGTACTGCGACTATAATATATACCGACAAATACGTACACTTAATATGATATAATATTATAAAATATTATTAAGACATTTAGTGAACAGAGTAAATCATGCATATCACTTCTACGTACGAACAAAAGGCGCAAACATTAATTACATTTCGACTTTGCATATTAATACATATTATGATTTATGACCATTGTCGTAATTGGGTACAATGAGAAAACGTAGAAAATAATACAATTATCCGCTGAAATTCGGGATGTGTCGTCTCAAAAAGACAATCATCCTTTCACCGCGGACTTTGCATATTATCGTCATAGGATGATTCAACATAGCATGACATAATATTATTTATATTATAATTTTTAAATAGATAATTTTATAATACGTCTAAAGGTATATAATGTAGTTGAACATTTTAAGTATAGAAAGAACTTAGTTTTTATTTTTTACCATGGCTTTTATAGAAGAAATCTTTTTAAGAAATCCGACGTTATATATTAGTTTCTTTCATTTACCATGAATATTATCAATTGTCAATGATCAATAAATAATTACTATTTGTAAACATTACCTATAATACGAAAACATATAAATTACAATTTATAATAATGATGTAAATTACAAAGTTTCTGCCTAAGTAAAAAATCAAAAATATGAAAGTATGAATATAATTTTATTTTCATTGAATACATTTAACACAATAAAATGTTTTTGTTCCGGAGATGAAACGAGTCGAACCATATCCCAAAAATATATATTTTTTAAATGTTATTAAAATAGATAAAAACTATTGATTCTAAAAAGGCAAAGACACCTAAAACAATAATGCTTGTTAAAAGTGAAAACATTTCGGGGAACTTGGTTATTATTACAATATTATTGTTTGTGGGTGGACAGCCCCACCCCCTCGATCAACGAAAATACGACTGGCATGAATCGGCTGTCATCAATAACTATAAACTCATTTTTATACACATTTTTACTGACTTATTTATACCTACTAATGAATTATGAACGACTCACGATGCACCAAATTGAACATCAGAATACGTGCATAATATAGTATAGTATTTGAGAAAACGACTTACTTTTGATGATGTCTGGCCTGTTAGGTTTGCTGTACGTCTGACCGGATCGAGTGATCTCGTTCAAAATGGAATTATCGTCTGCCAAGAACAAATAAAACACATTATCGGGACGTTTAGGTGCACGTATTCGTGTATGAATGTACATATAGATTCTTATATTATGCGAAAGCGATATCGTTTCGTTAAAGTCGGAACGGCCCCGACGGAACTGACTATATAATATTATAATACCTTCCACATCCATATCATGATAATTTAATATACATTATATGGCATTCAATTCTTCTCATCGGCCGAGTTTCACGACCGATTCAAAGGGAACGATTTTATATATTATTACATTCTCGCTGTCCGCGGTCAATAAAAGCGAGCGTTTAAACGCACGTGGTTCGGCGGGCCCGCGATGTAGTCAAACCGCCGCCGCCGCCGCCTATACACAGACAAAGCTGAAAACTCCACGATGGGTCCCTCGAGGGTGAGGGCAAGACGCGACGGACGCGGACACGAGCGGGCGGCGGCGGCGGCGATGAGAGGGAAGAAGGTATATATATGTATACATATATACGTGTATACACACGTATATATAGGGGAGGTTAGTCGGAGCGGTTGTGTTTCCATAATCGAATGTCGAAGGTTTACCCGAAGGGTTGTTCTCCTTCTTTCCCGCCGCTATTATAATGAACGCAACATCTGTCGGCGTGCGTCCCTTAACACACACACACACACACACACACACACACACACGCACACGCACATTTGTATTACATATATATTGCTCGTATATATTATAATAATATAATATCGCCGTATGTATATACATGCGTATTTACGTAAGCACGACACACTGTGCCACGAGCGAACCGTCGTCGTCGGGCTGATATGACTGTGCGACCGAAGCCACCGATAGAATATGGGAGCTATACATCGCGAGCGTCGTCCCAAGTATATATTATATATGGTGCATACAATATACGTATTACATGCACTATACATGTATATGCGTGTGTGTGTATATTACACGTATACACAAGCCCCGACACCCCTCCCCCTCCCCCCCCACTATAACCGGAACACCTCGCAGTCCTTTCCATTATTATTACCTTTTTTCCCTCCTTTTCCGTTCGTGTTGTTCGACGTACCGTTTTCTAAATCGTTACTCCCATCGGTCGTCCATTGTGGACCTGAAACATTCAAAAACACACGACCAACGTGGATATCAAAAAGTTATCGAGGCAAAATAGTAAAAACAACAAGCATAAGATGAAAAAAAATATAGGATTAAGACATCGAAAACGACTATCGTCTGACTTGATATAGGTGTGGGGTGTAGTGTATTATAGTTTTCTCTAACCCTCATTTTTTTTTTTTTTTTTTTTACCTGCACTCCCTTGAAACCTGTTGAACAACAGAATACATTTTATTTCGTATTTTATTTTTTAACATTATACGCGATTTTCGTATAGTGTATTTTATTTATTTTATTATAATATATTATTGTTTTGCTTCGAAATGAACTTATACGTAAGCTTTTATTATTATTAAATTAACAGAATATTTTTTAAAGATAAACCGTATTATATTCCTAATATTATCCAAATATTTTTTTTTTTACGTAGATATTGTAAGCAATATATAAATACAATTTTATACAGATATTTATTACAGATCTAATTATTAATAATTTCCCAAATTTTCTAAATTCCTAATTTTTTCTTTAATTAAGAGTACATTTTACAATTATTAACTAACTTAATCAGTTCAATACTTTTGCAAACAAAAGATGCACGTGTATTTTTTTAATTTTAAATAATTATCGTGTTACTTATGTCTAATTTGAAATTTAACAATGATTTTCATTTTAAAAGGTATTCATCAGTTGGAATGAAAAATAAAAGGCTTAAGTATGCCGGTAAAATATAGAGGGTTGGTATATAAAAAGTCTCAATTATTTAATTTAAATTTTTTAAATTGTTTACAATAAAATATGCAGACTATATTAATAATAATAATTTTCTCATGCTGAAAACATTTTTTAACCAAATCACAGTGCTGGAATTTAATAATTTAATAGTAAAAACAATAATTATAAGTTAATCGTATTAGGATATAATATAGATGCTATATAGTTTTTTTATTTTCATTAAATTGTATTTTAACTGAAGTATAACCCATTACAATCGAATAAAATATTAAAATATTCAAACTGTTTATTTCTTTTTTACTTTCCATTCTTTAATGCGCAAACAATGCGATTTGATTACGATTACCTATATAACGTTCACATGCCTGATTAATAATTCTTTAATAAATATTTGACGCTTTAAATAATATTATACAAGTACATATTATACAGACGCATATACACGTAATTAATAATTATATTTCATAGTTATTATTAATTTATATTATAACAAAATACATAGTAATAAATTTATGTTATTTTATTATGTTATCTAATATCGTATATTATAATGAAAGCGGGTAAAACGATATTATCCGTCTTACCTAAAGCTGGGATGCCAGAAGGGGAGGGATTCTCCGTGCTCTGAAGTTCTGGTGCCAGAGTGGGTGGGTGTGAAGCTTTGCAACAGATAGACAAGAATATATAGTGTTAGACAAGAATAATAGTGCTAGAAACGTTTAATGTTTGTTTTATTATTATTTCCATGCACATTGTAATGTAATAATAATTATTATACAAGATATGTTACGATAATAATGTCGAAACGAAACATGCTTTCGGTTTGTGTCAAAGATTATGTGAGTAAAAGTAATGTGGTTAAAGGCGACGTGTCGCAGCAGTAAATCACAATATTTATGGATGAGATTTATTTTTTTCGGAGTAATTACTTAATGGAATCTACCATGGAAGAAGCGGGTTGCACATACTTGTGCATTATTACGCTTTACATTACCTACGGCGAACAAAACCAAATCGTAATTTCAAAGATACAAAATAATAATATAATAATGTCTATTTTTATTCATAATAAAATCTATGGTGGAAAATTATTTAGTTAGCAAAATATACCACATAAGTACTACATACGAAATAATATTTCATGCAAATGTTGAAATATGTATTTGATTTTTCTCAATACATTTACCTACGTTAGCAGACACACATTTGATTTTGAAAGTAATGTTGAGCTTACAAAAGATTATTATAATATTAAATATAAAATGTCTAAAACGTGCTTTATTTTATCATTCTACTGCGTTCTCGTAGCACTCTCTGATCTTCTTAACGCAGAAAGTTATGAACATTGTAATAATTCATTTATTGCAAGATTGGCAAATACAGATAAAATATAATATAATTTGAAAACATAATACATAGAAAATATATATGCTTACACAATAAAATTCTTTCATTATGTTATCGTAAATACATCGCGTTCTGCAGTAAATAGTTTTATTATTTTTCACGGGTATAATAATGTATTTCCGATATTTGATTTCTTGTCAATTTCGCACACGTCATATTTTTATTTGTAATACAATAGTGTCTTAATTTAGAAAATGATTTTATGAACAAGCGAGTCTAGATGGGAGATTGTGTAAGTATTGAGATTCAAACTCGCTAATCGCTATGAACTTTAATCCTCCTGTCTGGCTCCTAGGACACGGATCCCTTGTCTGCCAAAATAAAAAAAGGTTCCCAGATCCACGATCATATCTTGTTTCTTACGCATAACCGAAAAAGCGCATCGAGATGGATTCCAGTTTTCGAAGACATATTTTTCAATTCCTCCATGTAAAATTGCTAATATTAAGTAACGATTTCATGTGGTAAATAGGTAATAATAAGAAATAAAAAAAATTAATTACTAAATCGCAATGTACAGTGATCAATGGTAAAACTAAATTCGAACACCAACGTGAAATTTAGTCGCATGGAAAATACTTAATACTGTACCATATGTATTTGAATTTATACATAATAATTATAGTATTAGTTTTTTTTTTATATTTATATTATGTTCTGAAGTTATCGAATATTAAATATTGTATATAATAAAAATATTTAAGTACTCCAAAACATAATGTGACCCATCCAAAATATAATCACTACCCGCAGTTTGGGAACCTGTGTTTTAGTAAGTACATTGATTGAATTTTATAAAAATATAAGTCATACACTCATACAAGTAAGAAGTTGTTTTTTAAATATCAACCTGATCAAATTAAACTGCTGACTTATGTTTTCGTTACCGAAAGTTACTGTTGTACGTTATCATATGGTCTATGAGATTGCTTACAAATGTCTAAGCACTATAGCTGAGTTTTATAATAATTATTAGTGTTACCTACCAGCATAATATAATAAAACATTGCTTGACAATTAATATCATCGGTTTTCAAACTTTTTTGAAGATAAAATCATTTAAATTTTTGACCAATATGTATATCGCACCCTCGAGTATAAATCGCCCCTCTTCGTCTTATCATAAAAGCCTATTGGGAATTTTGTTCAAAAATTGATTCTGAAAATGACGAAACATTAGAAGTTCAGTTCAACAAATTTGACAGTTATTGGTAGAATATAATTGCACATAGGCACCGTTTAAGACGAGTATAGGTACATTTTTATATTTTTCAGATATCTTGTAACTCTAGAGTCTAGGTACTCGTGTCCAAAAACGGCAGTCACTAGAAAATCTGATCGCGCTTCACCCTCGATGGACTTTTTTACAACTGTGCAAGAATCTTCTCCTATACGACGTATTTCCTCCAACCATATATCGAACGGGCAGTAAAATTATATTCAAGCTGCAGCGCGGTGGTGGTCCTCTCACGGGGGCACACCCATCCCTTCGAGCCCACCGCGTCTATCGCGCGGGAAAGTTTACGGTTAAACGAGATGGGCGGGTTTGCGGTATATGTAGGACAATAATATAGCGTTTACGGTTATCGTGCGGCGGCGTGCTCGTTTACTGGCGCAAAACGATTTCTTGTCGAAACTATTACCGGCGGCGGCTGCCTTAGAATGCGCGGTCGCCGATGAGCCCGGAGGACTGCAGCAGTCCTTTTGCGAAATTGCTCATTACCGGTGGTCGTGGAAACTAATTATTTTAACATCCGTTTTCGGATGGATATCAACCCGTGGTCAGCCGCATGTACCGCGCCCGCGGGCAGCATATGTTAATTACAATTCAGACCGCAGGCGTACATATTATTATTATTATTATTATTATTATTACATCCGAAGACCGAGCGCGTTTTCCACGGCGATATACATAATGTACACCTACCCGCGCGCAGTATACCGCACACGGTTACGGTAGGTGAACCTATATGTGTGTGTAGGTATAATAAAACAGTACATATACATGACGCTGTACACACCGACCTGCAGACCGCTACCGACCAAACACGTCAAACGTACGACGCACACACGATGATAGCCGCACCACTGGCTTTTGGTTATAATATACCGCGAGCATTTTCTCCGAGACTAATTTAAAACCCTTTGCCCCCCCCCCTCGTCCCTATACCGCCCCGTGCCGTGTGAGCGGGTATAATAAACCGCCGGGAACCGCGCGACCGGTGCGGTTATGCGACACGCACACGCACACCCGCATCGACTACGACAAATAATTGTGCATATTTACACGCGCCGCACCCTCCCCGGACGAGAGGTAGCCGCGATACTCTGCAGCAGCTAGCACCGGCGCCGCAAACGTGGAATTCCGATGGTCGAGGAAGACGTGTTTGCGCGTGTCGTCGTGGCCCGTGTGTGCCGGTCTCGGTCGGCAGCTTCGGATCGCGACGGTCGACGTGTACACGCGTGCACAACGCATATTATTATTATCGTTATTATTATATATTATTGATGTGATGATGGTGTGTGTAATTGTATGGGCTCGATTTTGTTTCGTGGGTTCTGCGGGAAATGATCCGACTGTGATTCGACGTGTCACGACCACGGACGTCGTGCGGTGTACGACGAACGACTACGTTCCAAAACGAAATTAATTATTGAACCCGGCAAGTGTCCGTTACACGTGTTTACATCAGAAACGATACATCGACTTGTGGTCGAATCGTATTATTTAAAACAATAATTCCGTTTAAACTCGACTGCAGTTCAACTGCAGATGCGTATGTGCACATGTGTGTGTGTGTGTGTGTGTGTGTGTGTGTGTGTGTGTGTTATTTGCACGGAAAACTGAACACGTCATTATTTAATGCAATAATTATAATAATGATCATAAATACAATAGTAAAATAGTAAATTTTTTCATAGTATGTAATTTCAGTAGGAAAAAATACCTACCCATAGTATTTGAAACTGTCATTCAAATTTAGAGTTATGACTTAATGAGTGTAGAATATTTCAAATGCAATTTTCACTTTGAAATATTTCAAACTTGAAAGTTTCATCCTTCTTGAAATATTGAAAAATATATTTTTTTAATTTTGTGTTTTTTGATGTGTTTCATAAAATCACCACCAAAAAATAACTAATGGTCAGACTGATTTTATGCCTGATTAGTGATTATCTATATTTAACTCCCGATCACGATGTAGAAAAGATAATATATTATAATACATAAAATTAATAATCATTATGTAATTTATATAATGTTCAATGTAAGCAATATTACAATAGCATTGTCCACTAAGATATTTTAACTAAGTAGAGATGTTTACTGTACTTTCAACTACAGCTTTTAAATGAAAATTTGATTTTTATTTTTCGTCAAAATGAAATATTTCAATAAGATTAATTTCATGAAATTTTAGAACCATTTTCAAATTAATTTAATTGCAATCTATAAGTTAGTTCAAAAGTGAGTTCTAGAAGCAATATAATTTAGTGAATGTTAATAATCAAACAGATGTTTCAATAGAAATTAAAAAAATACATTTGATTAATGTTTAATGTATAGAGATAGTAGTTACGACTATAGTATAGTAACACGGATATCGCGTTGTTTAATATGTAAAATATAACACTAGCTCATACCATATTCAAAATCAAAGTGAATTAATTGCAAGCGAAAACATTGAAAAAAATAAACTTGTCATGCGAATCGGAATGGATTTTTCGCTAGAGGAATTATACATTTTTATATTTTCTATAAGCGTAAATCGCAGCACACATTAAACAGCATTAATGGACGGGGAGTAGTGAATTACAAACTAAGAACACTCGACGTCTACCCAAACACCCGACCCCATTCACATTAAGTACTCGGATGTAATCCTTAACCATCTGTGGTGTCAAAGTACTTTCATAAGCTAAAAATAATTATGTGATGATAAAGTGTTTGGCTTAAGCTATAGTAAAACATGCTTAAGATAATGTTTGCAGTGTATTGGAAAATAACTCATATTGTAAGAGGACGATAGATGACATTTTGTTTTGATTTGAACATTAAAATATTAGTTTTCTGAAATTTTCTTTGAAATGTGAAGGAGAAAATTTTTTTTTTTTTAATTAAAGTATAATGCGATAAAATATCTGTCATACAAGAACAAAAACGTAAAAAATTGATTGAAACACCATACCACTTTTCAAAATATTACTATTTCAAGTGTGCCGTTTTCGGTTGTTTTACACAAGATAAATTAGTCTGGATGATTTTCGTTATTTCAATCCACACAGTCATAAATTTCTGAGGAAATAATTCAGTACTCCGTAAGTATTAATTCCCGTCGAAAATGTTAACTCTATATTCTTTGAATTGCAAAGTAATTCTAACTCCACACTATGGTCTTGGAATTTATTGTAAAAATAATACAGAAGACTTAAGAGTAAAACAGATGACGGTTAAAAAACCGAATACCGGAAACGTACGAAACAAAGACAAAATCCGGAGAATCCTAAAGCAATTATAACTCCTCTACGCAGAACAGTAATAATATATAATATACTGGGGCACGAAACTCTGAAACTGAGGTAAAAAAGAATAATTTTGCAGTTTCTTTATTAATTTGTAACTGTCATATCTCTAAAAATAAAAAAAATATACGAAATTAAACGCATACGCAATCGACTTGGGAGTACAACAGTCTGCTCTTCAAGATCAGACGCCGCACGAATGAAGGGGCAAATAGGTACACGAAATGCGACTATAATACTGCCAATAAATTATAAGCAGTAACTCCAAAAAAAGAATTTCAAGAAACAATAAAAACAGTTTTCAACACTAAACTAGAGAAAAAAAAATTGTTCAAACATTAAAAAATATATTATGTAATTATATGTTTAACTGGGAAACTATATTGCACAGACAAAAAAATATATTTGCATAACTTTTTATAGATTCTAATGGACTGACTGCATATTGGCTTATATGAATCAGACAACGAAAAGCAGTAAGTTGTAAGTAAGTTGTAAAAACACTTTTATTTGGTATTAATGCCGTGAACTTCTAATTAGAAAAACCTTAACTGTTATTTTTGTTCCCCTCGGGATTTGAGTTATCGAGACTAGGTTGTATTCATAGTTTTCTAGAGTTGGTTGTCCTTGACCCTTGTAATAGATCTGGACTGAAATAGGGAAAAATAGGTGCAATAAATACGCCAAGCTTCAGCAAATGGTATAATGGTATGCTGCAAGGGTAGTAAAAGCAGCTGTATACAATTCGTTATAACATAATATTTTAAGCACAAGGGACGTACATAACAAAATCAAAAGGCGTACCGGAAAATAATGTATTAATAACTGTTGATTAAATTATTTTTTTTTTAAATCAAACTTAAATGTTTATTTTCTCATTAATAGGCATATTTTGGGTGGGATTTTGAGACACACAAAATATTGAAGGTAAAATTGATAGTTATAATTTTGATTGGTTATTACGTCATTATTATAATTTATAATACATGTAATTCAAATAGTAGCGCTGCGGTAAATGGAAAAAAAAGAAACAATTACATTTTAAATTGCTTAAGAAATGGAAACGTATTTCATGGAGTGATTTTCTCATTGAAAGAGATGTACTTATATTTGTTGGACCATTTTTGAAAGTAGAAGATAAGTTAAATACCTATATGTATTGCAAAACTTCGTGATGTAGGGCTAAAGTTCGAGCACTACAATTTGTTTTATTTCTAGACATAATTTTCGACATTGACCGACATTTTTCGACATTCTTCATCAAACAATGTCCAACAAAGATATTTATAAACATTGTTGGGTGAGGTTCGTGCGCACTTTCCGTTAACCTTCAGTATTACTTTTGTAGTTTTGCCGGCCATGTAGTGATCGCTACAATAGTGCTCGACACCACGAAATCGAAGGTGTAAAGGTTGCTCTTTTTTTCAATTTTAGTACCACAACTACAGATCCCAACAATATTTTGATAATCCCGCCCCGAGAGTAGGATCGTTCGTTAGAGGATGATGTCTTTTGGAAAGTTTTTCGAGTACGTCCCCGGACAACGTATTGTACAGTAACTATACACACGCGTCTTGCAGATATCTTTCTATGCACACACATTATTGGTTATAATTATTATACATATTATATATTATAACGACACCGCGGGTGCAGGCGACACTACACAGCAGAGCGGTGGAAGCGGCGGGGGAGGTGCAGGTTAGCTGCTAAAAACGTGGCGTTTCGTACACCGTCATATTATTATATGCACGGGCGTTACGATGATACTACAGTTAGATCTAAACGCACAAAAAAAATATCTAAAAATACGCTATGGGTGTGTGTGTGTGTGTGTGTGTGTGTGTGTGTGGGCGTGTAAGTAATCAAGTGCGACCACTCACTGTACAGCCGGATCGTGCCGTCGGTCTCGCCGCGCGAGTTCTTCGCCACGCACTTGTACACTCCGTAGTCGGTCTGCGACACGTCCACGATGGTCAACTTCATCTGCACCTTGTACGACGGGGCGCCCTGTATGGACACGGCCTTGTACTTGCCGCTGTCGTGCAACATCTGTCCGCTGTCTCGGGTCCAGTAGTGCAGGGACGTCGGGTGCGCCTCGGTGTAACACTCCAGCGTCACGTTGTAGCCCAGCGGTACGCCGACCAGCTGATGCGGTATCCACAGCATCGGCGGGACTGTTGTGGAAAAAACCAAACACACGTCATCGTAATATTATTATTATTATTATTATTATGTATTGTAAGACGTAAACCGCTGCACAGTATTATAATGCGGAGTAAAAAATAAAAAAATAAAAAATCCGCGAGTCTAAACGACAGTTATTACTATATTGTTGTTGTGGCGTATACGAAGTGTATATAATATAATCCCGTTTTGAAAACTATATTTGCCAACGTACTATATAGGTATTGTGACGTGTAAGGTGTAAATAACGACACCATGTAATCTGCAAGTCGTACGGTATAATGGTACCTATACTATATGGTTGTGTATTAGTGGGGGGAGGGGGTGAATGAGGCTACGGGGGCTTCTTTGGATCAGGTGGTTAAGGGAAGATTCGAATTTTCAATCCTTGAAAACATTGCATACATATTATGTACCGATATTAATATACAAAATCGTAAAAACTTGTTAACATTAATGGTAAATATAATATAATTTATTAACAAGCCTTTAATTTTTAAAATTCATTTGTGTTCACAAAATCGTATTTATAATCTATTATTTATTGAAAATACAAACAATTTAATTTATTACGATAGGACAATAACTTAAACTTTACAACAACAAAAAAAAACCAACCGAAAAATGTTTATGTTGCGGTCGTCGGTCAAAGAAGGAAAACAATGACTGGAAACGGTCTGTCGCGTTTACCCGAAAATCGGGGTCCGACGAACACAATAATATTATAGCGACATTGATAATCAACGTCGTTACCCATATTATACGTATATTTTAAATAATTATGGATCTATTATATTATATTAAGTATATTGCTGAATAAATCATAAATCATAAAAACTTAAAATTGAATTTTTAAATTGTTTTGTCTTCAAAGAGGCAATCAAACTAGGTTAATTTTATCACCAAGTATTGTTTTCACGATTACAATGTATCGTACACTGTTGATTGTTTACATTATCCAAGAAAAGGAAATATATTCCACACGTGTACCATATTATTATAATTTAATGAGCATTGAATTGCATCATAAATTATATAGGATGTGACATAGATCACTTACAGATGCAATAAACTAATTAAATACAATGTACCTACCTAATAACTTTTATTTTTTTTCCATTTAGACATTATAAATTATATTATGGTTATTGTATAAAAAATAACATATTGACAAGTACAAAATGGATTGTATTATAATTTATAGTTATAGTTAATAAATTACATTTGTCACTATAACACGCTCTGTATGCCAACTGTTATGATATTATTACATATCATTCATTTATGTGTACATAAAATATCAACAATCTACGTATTGCAACGATAATATAGCCTATAGGTAGTGCAATTTGGGTGATTATATTATGAGTGTTCATCTTTTCAAACTCGAATACTTTTACTGACATTTTTAATCAACTGCGGATATACTGTAAGACAGTAAAACAGGCACTTTTTCTCCGAACATAATGTTTAGTTGTTGTCTATATAATATTATACAATACCCACACTATACATATAACAATGTATGTATCTGTGTATATGTTTAAACCAGACTGAGCACATAAATATGACGTCATAAACCGTTATAATGCAGTTTACTAGAATTATTATGGCATATTAAATATCCTAAACTAATTTGAGACGAAAATAATATAGTTGAAGAGTCTCGTGTGCGAAACGCGATAACGTGAACGTCTTACAGTACAATGTTTGCATAATTTTATCACAACTCAATGTGGTATAGATAAAAACTAGCTGTTTGATATTCATTGAATATCCTACATACTATAAATCTTAAAAGTAAAATCTATAACTGTACAACGAAGGTAACGATTTTAAAAAGTAACAAAAACTATTGACCATCATATTATAATATGAATTATGTTGCTGCATGAAAATTCTTATGCAATATATTCAAATCGAAAATATGATACAGTTTATCAAGTTTACACGATGCGCGATGCAGCGATTGTATATGATATATAAATCATAATCAATCCAAAATATTACAATAATATATCATTTATCAACTATAAATTATGAAGAGGGTACATAAACCAACATAACAACCATAACCAATATAATCAATATATTACATTATATTACATTATATTATTACACAGCACTGTTATAATATTTTAAACATTCTGCAGTAAAATGCTTGAATAAAAATACTAAATATTTATTAAATGGTATTACACAAATATGCAATATAAACACTTTACGTTTTAATAACAGATTATAACCGTTTTATAGAATATACTGTAAATATAATAATCTAAATGAAATGAAATGAAATATTTAATAATTTGAATAAAATTTAATAAGATGAAATTATGAGCAATTTATATAGAAACATTAAAACTCGATACTGAAAAATATTATAACACGATGTAAATTATTAACATGTTTTACTTGCAATAAAAATGTGCTATTAATGTGTCTAAAATTAATAACATAAAATGAGTGAGATTTTATTTTGTATTTTAAATATAATTGACAGAACAAATACATAATTCAATTAACGATGTGTAATGAAATTTCGAAAGTCTTCGGCGGATATCAATTAATATACATTTCAAGGAGGCTAATATTTTAAATAACTATCAATGTTAGCTACCTATGGGGGCTTTGCTCCTGCATACAACTAAAAAGCTGTCTGTTCTTTTCCATGTGGGAGGGGGGGACGGATATTTTTTATTAAATTATATTTTTTTTCATATATAGTTTTAAATTCTACCATCTGTTAAACGAAAACTGGAGTAGAAATTGAAGTCGAAGCTTTATGTATGGCTAAAATTAGACACAACAATAAATTGCAATTTCAAAGTGAATACAGTTCCTAGTCGAATTTATCTACACGAGTATACACGGATAGTTAATAGTAATTAAATAGCTATTTATGTTATACTAGCAGCACATGCACTTGGTTGTTCATTAAAAATTACAACTCTATAATGATACTCGCTTGCGATAATGTGAGCCAGATATTATGAGGTAAACAATCCAACTATGGTGGATTGGGGACCCCGCTTGACCAGTACTCTGTGTTATAAATGATATGTTTTATTTTGATTTATTTTTATTTTGATTGCAAACCCGCCAATGAGTGACTAAAGCCTATAAGGGCAACACAGCCGCCTCGGTAGAAAATGTGCGAAAATTTAATTTAATGCATGATGCTTATACCTGACATGGCCAATTAACCACTGGCTACCAATAAACAAAAAAAAAAAAATACCAATTTCTATTAAATATATTTATATTTCTCCAATAACCAATAGCAACCATTTATAAACAAAAATTTCCTTCGTAAATCTGAAAAAGTTAAGTTTAAAAAGTTGGGGTGTGGTAGGAAGGTGAATAGTACAAGCGACTTATCCTCATACTTATCAAAGTTAAAAAAAAAATTTCATTAAAATCGGGCCGCTTCGGAGGAGTGCGACCACAAACACCGTAACACGAGATTTTTATATATTAGATACATGTTTGTTTTTTTTATTGTTATTATTTTATATTTAGATAAGCGCATCGCTGCGCCACTGTTTTTAATTTTATTTTGGAATTGTCTGAGTTATTTTAAAAAGGAAAAACAATTTTTTTCATAAAATGGTACAAACTTCAAAAATGAAATTATTCGCTCAGACCTTTTAAGTTTCAATACCATTTCATGTTTATTAGTTTATCATTAACTAACAGAAACTATGTATAATATACTCACATGTATAACTATTAACTACCGTCTACCGAGAACCAAACTATATCACATACAGCGTTTGTACACTTCACAACAAAGAACATATTTATAGAATTAGTTTTAATTACGTTTTCTGTTCAATTATAGATTAAAGTTGAGATAAGTAAGTTAGGTACTATGTTATTCTTATTTGGTTAGGAGTATACTATATAGCAACAAGCTTAAGCACTGAGAGAGGAAGAGGTAGAAAAATTAATTCTGATATTGCAATGTATATACCTACCTAATATAATGTACAAAACAAAAATATTATATCCTCAACGACAGAGCTTTAGACAAAAGGTCGATGATAAATTATATTTAAACAAAAGAAAACATATACCTTCATATATTTATACATCTTAAAAACGTCTGAACACAAATTCACAGAAATGACGATAATATCAGTGGATAGAATTTCATTGTACGTTGTGCACATTCTTCGGTTTTAATTTATCATAAATATACGTCGGCCGTATAAGTCATTTGCGCGGTGGCGTAATTGTGCGTGTGTGTATGTGGTGGGGGGAGGGGTGGAACTTCCATTGATTGTCATACATAATTATTATATTGTATATATATATATATATATATATATATATATTATATTGAGTCGTAAAAAGTCGTCGAAATAAATCGACATAAAAGCGAACTGAGAGTTTTAAAATCACGCGACGTTCGATTCGTCAAAAACGAGTTCGAAACTCTGAAGGCACGTCGGACACCCAAAACGATTTAATACCTTTGTACAGAAACGGGTACCTATGTGTATGCGTAGAATCAAAAGCATTACGCGCGTAATATCAGTTAAGTAAAACTATTGATGTTATCTAATTTCCGGGCGGCGCGCGTCCAAGCGCGAAAACTTTGACTAGTTTCTCGAAAACATCCGTTTCGCGGACGATTGCCAACCAGACCAATTAGGAGATAAGAAACAAGTTTTTAAAAACGTATTACGGTTAACGAACCGTTCGGGACGAAATCACCTATCCGTGTAAACGGATCCGGCTGATCTGTTCCGCGCGAGCTTTCGGAGTGATGGCGCGCTGTGGCGTGTTTTTTCTTTCTGCCCCATAATAACGATGATAATAATAATAATAATAATAATAATAATCATCCGAATGCCACTAAAATATATTTACATATACTTTTATAATAATATGGCTAGGTGGCTCATAACTCTCCGTCTCGAAACATCTGTTTTTATTTTCGTACCCCCCCCCCTCATCTTTCCCATCACCAACAAGACCGTAGTATTGTATAATAATTTTATAATAGTATGACGAGCTAGGGCTAAAGTGCTGCTCCGGATATAATATAATTTGCCGCGCTGATAATAAACATAACAATTTATCATTTTTAATATAAATAGTATTGCGCATTATGCACGATAATATATTATTATTATTATTATACTCGTCCGTGCAAGCACCCATTATAATGAGTCCTTTGATGATTTTTAAACGCTCATATTATATTCGCTGCATTAAAAAGTTATTAGCCGTCGTCTTAACTCTGTCCAAAAATTATTAAACCTTCGCGTATATATTATACAAGCGCTCTATATATAAATTAGTAGTTTATGATAATATGGTGTTATTGCACATTTCATATTATATTGTACACTGCTGTATACATGCAGTGTAATAATATTATAAATTAATAATTATTATTATATTCGTGACGTATGAAGTATGATGATATGCAATGTATATATTCTATGTACAAGACCGGAATAATTATTGTGGACTCTTTCGTTTTAGATACTGATCGATTTGACCGATCCAAGTTTCCACAAAGTAATTAAGTTTAATCATGTATAAACTTATAGTTTGCTGTTATAAGTTACGTTTCATGGACGTATATCATGTTATCACATTACAAACAACCACGTTCAAGTTTGTTTATAGTTTGTAAGCTGTCCAAACAATTTTTATTGCTCCCTATTTCCATAATGACTGAAAAACTAATAATCGAAAATACCCCAAAAAGGATAGTGTATAATATGTTATTATTTTCATTAAATAATTGCGATCAAATCAATGATAAATATAATTTATATTTACTGTTTTCTTTGTTAAAAGTAATAATATATTGATAAGTTTTCAAATAATCATTAAACTAGTTTTAATAATTATTGATTGTGTTAACATAACAAGACGATTTTATTTTCTGACACAAAATTATGCATTTTTCAAAAATACCTACTAGATTAGATATTTCCAAGCTGGAGAGTCACGACGCAAAAATGGGCCTCAATTATAATATGTTTAGCGGGTTGAGGAAAGTTTTGAAATATATAACCTTATTTTTTTTTTATAATATAAAATATTTAATATTAGATTATATTATACATAAAAAATAAAATAGATATTTCATGTATAATAACAAGTATAAGAATATATTATGATACAGTATTTATTTGTTATTAAATTGTTTTATCACTATCTGCCGCGAGGATCCCGAGTGTACCACAGGAGTGTCGCCACAACGCGGCCGCGCTAAAAGTTATTTCAGTGATAGCGACCATCAATGAAACGACAAAAATAGCGGTCGTTAGCTTATGATTTTGATATTTGTGTTTGAGACATAAATTGTTTTATTAATAAAAATACATACACTGTAGTACACTGTCAGGTAAACGCGGAGAAAATTATTCAATAATGTTGACTATAGTATTGCACAGTGATATAATATTTAAATGCATAATTATATATTATATACTTATTTTGTCGACAACTGTTATTAATTATTACACAATGACCTTATTATTAAAAATGCATATTGTTGTAGTTACTATAGCAAAAATAATAATACATACCATGCCTACATAATATTGCTACAATGCTACTACACAATGCGATTTACCATATCACCCAAGATATGTTTTATACATACATATTTTGATTTGTGTATGATAATTTTATAATTTTCATACAATTTGTAGCGTTCGTATCGCTCAAAAATTAAAGTGACATTAAATGCAATAATAAAAATAATCAAGAAAACTGCGGCTAAGATGGTTAAAATTTAATTTAGCGTTTAGAGCATTATATTTCAAGACACGGTATATGTTAATAACTTTCATAATATACATTTTCTTTAATATCGCGCGGCGATCCAAACATTCCCAAGTCGTAATATATTAACCCTATAGCTCATGTGAGTGTGTGACGTATGAGCGGTCCTCGCTCGTTTTATATTCGTGCACATTATACGCCATAAAAAAAATGTTCACCAAACGTTCGAAAGTCGGGTCTCCGTCCACCGAGACTCGTGGCATTTGATATTATAATATTACTATTATATTTTTACATTTTTTCGTTATCAAAACAATTGCGCACTGTAATGGCCGTGATAATTATTTTTTCACAACAATAAGGACAATGGCCGAGGGAGGAATGACTAAATGGCATCATCGGAGGGCCGTTTTGGTGTATATAATGTATACACAAATATATACATAATATATATCGTGTATAATAATAATATTATGTACGTATACAAAAAATAATAATAATAATAAAAAATGTGAAAAAAAGTACAATCTCGGGGATGGGGTCGGCCCGTGGTTGACGACCAGCTATTTAACCGATGATTAATTATCCCTTTGTTGTCGACGGGTCGCAGTTTTACGTGACGCCGCCGCCACCGCGCCGGTAATACCTGACGATCCCGAAGATATTCATATAACGTTGCGTCTTTTATAATATAATATAATATTATTATTATTATTATTATTATTATATAACACTCGCGCGAGCTCGTGTATTATTATTATTACTATTATCATTATTATAATGATTACTATTATAAATATTATATTATACGCGAACCGAGCGCAAACGCCTTTTAATGATTATTAATGGACGCTATTGTCTTTCGCGCTGCTCCGCACGCGCCCGCTGCCGAAGCATCGGCGGCAGCAGCATCCCCTCGCGAAGAGACGGCTCCATAGTATATACATAGGTATATGATATTATACCGCATTATACCGTTGCTGGTACCTATAAGGTCGGTCTGTGTCGGTCGTCGGTCGTTTGCGCGTGGATGACATTCGACGAATACTGATATATTATTATATTGTATACCCGGCGCCCAGCGATCTCATCGCCGTTTCCCTGTATAAGTGTTATATACATCTAAAGCTAAATTCCGTCACGATCGACAACCATACTATATATACTCGTATATATAATAAATTGTATGGCTGTCGGCCTCCCCGACAATTCACGATGAAACGGAAGTAAAAATAAGGGTCGCACGCGTTAATAACATCGGTTTTTTTTTTTTTTTTTGAATAATGTATTCTAGTAATACAAAGCGTCACCGTCCATACTATTATTATTATTATTATTATTATTATTATTATATGATACGCGACGTCCATGGACATCGTATTCGAATGATTCGAATGATTTGAAATTATTTTTTTAACAATACCCCGAAGTGAATAGTAATTGTTTAAAAAATTTATTTATATTTTATCTGCGTAAAATTACATAGCAATGCGTACACATATATTATCTATCTATCGGTGATCATATATTGTATAATATACATCGACAATGATATAGACTAGAGCGCGTTTTGTAACCTGTTGAGTGTTGAGTTGTTGAGTATGATCGAGTTTCAGTTTGCAATGTTAAAACAAGTTCATTAGAAAATATGAAAGCATGATTCAATTACGTAACATCAAATATGCGTACACGACATACCAAACACATATTTTAAGTATATATATTATGCAGTAATTGAATACTTAAATAATAATAATAATTGTATTATCGATTTATTATGATGACATTCCGAAAAAATATATATATACAATGAGCGAAGATGATATTTCAATGTGTCATGATTATGATAATTGAATATATGATTTAAATGAAAGTATAAGCTCAAAGACTCAATCATTATAAAAATAATTTAATTTTTAATTTTTATTTTTTTTATGCATTATTTAATTGCATGTTAATTTATTATAAATTTGTCGCATCATTTGTCGGACTTCCGAGAAAACTTTGATAATTTACAGCGGACAAAAAAAGGTAGATACGATAATACAATCAATTAATGGTATAGCCAAAACGATGATATAAACAACCATTATTCTCCGAACGAATCCTAGTAAAAAAAAATGCAATAAATAAATTAAAAAACAAATAGCGTTATTATGTTTAATGTTATTTTTATATATCTGGAGAGTTCTTTCACGCGTAATTCATAAATAATGGAAGTGCATTAACATTTTAATGAAATACTGGAAACTGTAGATCAAATGACATCGTAATATATATATATTGTATTATGTATACAAAAATAACAGGAGGAAAAGAAAAAAAAATACCGAATAGGTTCCTGGAAAAATCGTGTCTGATGCTGTCGACTGCGCGGAAAAGAGGCTTTGGTAAATTTTTCCTACGATATTTTTTTACACTTGTAGTTTGTTTGACAGTGTCTGTGTTTGTATTATTGTTACTGCAAAATTAACGTACGGTGTAAACGGCGGTTGACAGAATTATTCATGTGCGGTGGACATTTTGCGGCTAATCCATACACGAGGCTAATGGAATGAAATACAATTACACGGCGAACGCACGTCAATCGCCCCGACGCGACGGTCGGTGGCCGCCGACTAAGTGACGTTCTGTGCGGCCGAAGGGGTGCAGGTGGCGGTTGGGGAGGGGGGGGGGTGAGGTACCCGACATATGAACGAGAAATACTCAAATAAACTGTAGTTTTTTTTACCTAAACCATTATTTCATGTTAACCAAACATCATCGGATAATCGAAAAAAAACATATTAACGATTAACGTCATAAATATTTTATCGCGATGAGGGATATCGCAAACAGGTGCATTAAATACGAAACAGATTTTGCAATAATATAAAATCGCGCAAAGTAATATAATATATACCCACGCGTACATAATAATCATGCATATTTTAATACAGGTTGTCATCGTGGTACGGTGAGGACTGAGCAGTATTGTATCTATGTCGTTTTTCACTTGCTCTGCAGTGCTTTGGGTGATCCACTGTGATGATAATCACTTGGAATGCTCACAATTATACTCTTTCCATTCAAACATTTCAAACTACATAGTCAGCTGTACAGGGTGTAACAGGAAGACCTGACCAATTAAATAACTCTTGTGAAAATTTACATTGAACATTTAAAATTTAAATCTGATTAATTTTTTTTTCGAAAATTTCAAATTAGCTATGTAATTTGTGAATCTGATTACTAGAAAACTATGGATGGCAAAAACATTTATGCAAGTAAAATGGTTTACTTTATATGATTCTTGGAAATGGCAAATTTTTTGAAGTCGGCGAGACTTCTTAATTTGAAAAGTAATAACTTATTATAAGTATATTTAGATTGCAACAAAAGTGGGTAAGCCTATTTAAAAAATTGTAAAAAATATTTTTAAAAAGTCTATACTTTTTCAACTAGACTAGTTCAACTGGATGTAATAAAAATCATGAGATTTCAAAAAAAACTTTAAAATAATAAACCGCATATGAACTAAACAAATGTTTTTACAACTAACATTTTTCTAAAAATCAGATTTACAATTGGCTGAATTGAATTTTTAAAAAAAAAAACTATCCTATTTAATTTTTTTATTTTCAGTATTAAAAAATAAAAGTAAAAAATGTTATATAATACTTCTATAGTACTTAGCGCAAGCGCCTATAAAATAAATGTATATAAAAAAAAATGTATAACAAATTGATTAGAACTAAAGTTATTTTATTTGTCGGGTTTTCATTTTTCATCCTGTATTGTATAGCAATAGGGTTGTCAAACCTCGATTAGCGTCATAAACTATCATGTGTAGGCTCGCGTTTAAAATTGTTGTTAATATATTATGTAATAATTGGTATTATTCCTTTTCCTGCTCTTCGTATTATTTTTCATCATAACGTGCGCGGCTCGTGATACTCTCTTATCGGCAGCCACCCCTGTTATATATAACAATATATGGCGTGAGCACAATGAAATATTATATCAATCGCGACTCGGGGGTGATCATCGTTCATTTTATTAATAAATCGCGGGTTTTGCCGGTCGTGGGCTTGGCGTGATGCGCTCAAAACGTTTTGTTCCCAAGCGGACGATTAAAACTTTGTTTAAAACAGTATATATGAAAAAATGTGCCCAAAACACGAATTTAAACAACCTCGGCCAGTCCGGGGGTTTGTTTGTGTGTGTGTGTGTGCGTGTGTGCGTGTGTGCGTGTGTGTGTGTGTGTGTGTGTGTGTGGGAATTATGCGCAGAGGGGCGCGTGCAGAATGATTGCGCAGTGTAAAGAACACCGCGATGTCGTAACGAGGCCGCCGCCGCCGCTATATTATATGACTAATATAATAACACCCCCCGCCGCCGACCATCGTGTACGCAATAGGTTATAGTAAACAGTAATAATTTAATAATAATAATATTATAATGATGATAATTAATTGTGCACGCGGCGTGTCTCGCGCTGTATTACATAATGTGTGTATACGTGTGTCATTTATTATATTATTGTGTGTGGGTTAGCAACGAACGCATTTAGAACGAAACAAGTATGCTGTTGTGCAACTGAATTTTCGGGAACAGTGACACGATTGGTTTAGATTTTGAAAGAAGTGCGTGCACATCTGTTTTGCTCTATACCTCGAAAAAAACCATGTTTACATTATACTCCGTGATTTTTTAAGCATGCCAACCCTATTTGCTCGCGCTTAAATTATGCATTTATTCAAATTCTGATTTTGGAATTTCTGAATACCCTTGAAGATCATACTTTTGAATGCTTCAGGTTTTTTCATATCACATAAACATGATTCTGTGACAATAGAATAACTTCTATTTTTCAAAGGATAATATGTGTCTATAATAGTAATGTTGAGAGGGGGGAGGGAGGTTTGGTTTTTTGAAAATGTTAGTATTTACTTATTAGTAATTGATCTGTCAATAAAAATAATTTGAAAAAATGGTAAAGTTTAATAAATACTACATTTATATAGGTACATCAGCATTCTCAAGAAAGTCATCTGCTAAATAATGAACTGCTAAAAAGTGAGGTTTTCATTTTAAAAATAGAAGTTTGTATCACCACAGGATACTATCCTGAATTAGTCCTAAAAATATTAGGAAACTAAAAATTTGGTCTTTATGTCATTTTCTTTGGTCCATTTAAAGTCATTATAATTAAACGGTTTCTACTGTATATAAATTTTATTTTATTGCAGATTTGGAATTTAACACTCATAATGTTACAGTAAATACGGTTTACAATTTAGTGTGGACTCGATCGTCTAGATCGATATAGTTATAAAAAATATTATACGTCTCAACGACAACGATCACGTGACTATACGACTTACATTATATTATAACTACCACATATATGTAAATAAATAATCATAATAATACGCGTCATGTTGATTTCACGAAACTTTCTATTTAATTTTAAATGTAAATGTTAACGTAATGATACTACAATATTATTCTGATAAATGATAATTAATAGAGTTTTACGAAAACGCCGTCATAATAATTTCGTACGTCGTTTCATTTCAGTCATAAAAATGTCGACGAAATGGTGAACAGTCCAGACGAAACAGAATTGAATCATTATCCTGCACATACTCTGCCAAGTTCCACAGAGTCTATTATGGGTACTTTTGTGGTCTTGTGAATTGATTTTCTTTAGGTATAAGTCCCGTACTTTTTTCTCGATTTTATATTAATATATTATTGATGAAAGATGAAAGTATATATTATTTATGACTTTCTGTCTAGTTGATTTGTACGTCAATTTTAATTAAATACAAAACAATTAGTAAGTATTTCAACTTACTAACCGGTTTATGATTGATATTAAACGGGCCAAACAAATTGTTTATTTTGATAGAATATTTTATAACTTTTTTATAAATATGTTGATACAAATAAATTGTGCAACTACAGCATGTGTTGTCTACAATATTATAAGCTAATAATAATATACGGAAATAATCGGAATGAAGAATGTGCGTATTTGTATAGACGTAAGTAAAAAATGCTTACTGTAAATTAAGTAATATTTTACATTTTGTTACTAGATGATTTAATCGGTATTTATATGCACTGATCTCTTTCAAAAAATAGTAATAATGTCTTCAGAATTTTCTATGAAGCATTAACAACATAATCACGAGTATATACTCGCGGAGTAGAAACCAGGGAAATCGAGTGAAAACATTTCCTATAAAAAAGTTTTCAGCGGGAATTCACACAATCATGGTGAAGCTGTGAAATGTTTTATCATGACCGGCCGTTGAAAGTTTACGACAGCGAAAACTTAGGCAACGGATTTTTTTCAATATACCTACTGTAGGGAAGCCAACGGCTAAATAATGACGTTAAAGGAATTTTATATAGTAATTAAATGTTATAGTTTTTATACAAACGCCATAGTTTTAATTTTTCATAATATTCTTATAATAGAATGAAGCTCACAAATGTTTATTCTTCATAATATTATGACTGCCACGAATACTATAAACACGTTGTATTATGTATGTCTTTTTTTTATATCGCGTAGCTTATTAGGTAAATACATTATAATGAAAATGTGTATTTCCCAGTTACAGAATATTTTATAATAATATATGACAGTAATATATGAAGATGATAACGTTTGAAAACGAATATAATTAATATTAATATTATCTACGTATATTAATTTTCGCATGATATATACTCACAATCCACGCTGACTTTTATCCGTTTGCTGACCGACGGGGGCACCGAATTTGTGGCGATGCACAGGTAGGCGCCCATGTCCAGCCGACTGATCCGATGCAGTTCCAAAGTGGGTTGCTCCCATTCGCTCACTTAAATAATACAAGAAAAATACATTTTATGACATTATAATATGCATATATACGACGGACGACCAATAAACAAATAAAAACAGACCCATGCAGGACGCGGTATAATAAAACACGCAATAACAATAATAATAATTATCGCACCGAAAACTTATTTCGCGGACGAGGCGGTTAGCAAAACGTGGGCGAGTTGAGCGGGTCGGGAGGGGCGTGCAGGTATGGAGATAAACTGTGTATAATATATATTATATATAGATAACGTTGTCACGACAAATCTTATACACGCGCGAGAGTATTATAAGTTATATATAAATGCGCCTTGGGATGGATATAGGTATCGGTGGTACAACAGTGGTAGCGGTGGCGGCGGCGGCGGGTTTACGCGTGAGGCGAACTTTTGCCGGCCCTCGCGTTTGAAAAGTTTTCGGATTCCTTTGTGTGCAACGCAGGACCGACTGTATATATACACTGTCAATGATTCATTGCTACCAATAAGGATTGTCGCTATTAAAATGTCCTACCGCACCACCCTCCCCGGATCCGTCCGCGTGTTGTTATTATTGTTGTTCCAATTAAATGGGGCCCGGGAAGCGAATAAGACTGCGAATTCCGCCTTGCAGTGTCCCGATCGGCAGCCCTCCCCGCAAAAACATTATTATTATTATTATTATTATTATACGTATATATATATATATATATATACATAACCTGACCTGCAGGAGAGCGATAATTATTGTTGTTAACGTTTAATATTTCCATTTGTTTCCGTAGGTATTGTGAGTTCATGGGTGTCGGGGGTGGGGGGATAAGGCGAGGAGCGGGGAAGAAGACGTGCGCCTAAAACTTTTGACCGTCGCCGCCGCCGCCGCCGCCGCCGTCGATGGGACTATCCCCACCGCGGTTAGTAGTGCCATTGTCGAGTGCATATAATAATAATACGTTTAAGTGAAGATATTCTGTGGTTTTGTACAAATGTAATATTCTATTTAGCTGTACAGGTGAGCTCAACTATGGAATGCGAAACAAATACTAAGTAAGCGAATGCAAATACAATATTATATTTCTAAGATTAGATAATTAATAAAAGGTAAATTATGTTTATATCTGCAGATGGCCAGTAATAAAAATCCGTACCGTTTAAGGTCTTGTTGATGTTGATTTGTAGACCGTCGTCACGTTTCCATTTGATATCTGGTTTCGGATAACCATCCACGTGACACGTCAACGACACATTTGCTCCTTCTCGAACTATTGCATCTGAACTACTTAACGAGTCGGAAATCGATGGCGGTACTGTTGATAAAATAAACAATAACACAGTATTATTAAAATATCATAAGCAACCACACTTTTATACATTTATACCTACACTTATAAGTCTATAAATTACCTCTATTTTTTTTCTAAAGAATTATAATTAAAGTATTGCCAATTTAGGCAACAATAATTAACCATTTTACATTATTAGTTTTAATTGATATAAAAAATAAACGTAGAACTGATAATACAAACATTTTACATTAAACATTCTCAATGGTGGGGGGGGGAATTAACCTTTAATACCCCTCAACACCCCTCAACACGCCACTGTAGAATATGCATACTACATGCCATTTGGTACACAAATGTAAAATTGCAATAAATATAGTGACTTTATAATGACAATTATTGATTAACTCTAGTCCCTAATAAATGCAAAAATAAATAATTGCATACGTTATATGCAGATTGAACATAGATATATACATCTATACACAAATATACTATGATAGAAATTATAGTATTGCGTTTACAATATTTTAGTTATAAATGAAAAAATAATAACTATAAATCATAATAATACTATATACAGCGTTCAGGTTTGTCATTGAGATCGAAGTGGTTCGAAATAAGTGGAGAGATGCAATTGATTTATTTTGTTTTCGTGTATGACTTAAACAGTCGTACACCTTTTTTTTTATACATGTTTTACAATACATTTTTTTTAAATACTTAGTCCATATCGATATTTGTTTTTTAGTTTGGTCGCTTCTTTTTGCATGATATAACATGTAGGTACCTAAGTGCATTTAAATTTAAAACACAACAAACATTTACATTTATGATTCATAATATACATATATTATGCTTAAAGGCTAAAGCATTTATGTACATACAACTTATAAATACAAACAGAATGAATTATACCATTAAACAGTAGAAAGAAAAAATAGAAAAGCTAAACTTTTTTTGAATAAAAATTGTGATATATTTATTAATGTGTAAAATTAATCAAAATGTTGTAAATCTGAACTCTACAACCAAAAAATTAACATATTATATCAACATAAAATTGCAAGAAATTACTTTTAGATTTATTAGATCTAGATCGTCGTAGGTATAATGGCCCAGTTTAAATGAACAAACAAATAAGTAAGTAGGTACTTATTATTGTTTTTTATCGAAAAGGAATAATATTTGTAATATTGGTAAATATGTAAAAATTTTCATCGTTTTTCGTCGAATTATTGAAAAATTAGTATAAAAAAAACCATTGAACAAATAATTTTTTTTTAAATGTGAAAATTGCTAATCAACACCAATATACTACCACCAATTACAATATATTAATATCATAATTATAAGGGGGAATGTATTATTTACGATAAAATAAGTTTAGGAATGGAAAATTTATATTATAAAACTTCAACCTACTGGTTCCAACCAATATGTTACACATAAGTACTTTAATATATATATATATATAAACAATAATGTACATAATACTTATATAAACCTATATTTATATATATAGAATGTAATACCATAATACCCAATAATTTAAAAAGTAATTATTTAATGTACGTTTTATTGGCATACATTAAATTCAAATCATACAGTTCAGTACCTATAGTTATATACTGATATATAATATACGTTCCTAGATAAACCCTAATTTATGAATTATTTAATTTGCTATGCAACAGACAGAGCTCAAATACTACTCATATTTTGTTTGACATTATTGTAAACATAAAACTGTACACACTGTACATACTGTGTATGACTGAGTTTTTTTGGTGAGTAATAATTTCGTAGATTAAAAAAAAAATACCTTTATACAGGCAGCTCATTTTATTGACAGATGATTACGATATGTGCAATTACAAACAACTCAAAGTAAAACAATTAATCCAAAAAATTATTATGAACGATGTTATAATATTATATATTATGTATACAATAATAACAAAAATAATTTAATATTTTCAATTAATAGAAATGATAGAACGCTTAATTAATTGCATGAACCCTAAAATATATACATGACATATTATATAATACTAATCGTAAAAACAAAGCTATTATGAACACGAACACTTCCCAAGTCTCCAGGAATATGGTTACAAAATTTGGTGCCAATTGGTTCAGAAGTTTCAAAGTCTTTAAGCCTCATACGTATACAGACATACATTAATTTTTATATAAACATAATATAGATAAAAAAAAAACAAAAACAATAAATAAATACATATAGATTATATATGTATAGTATATACATTTTACATATTATATAAATATACATTTTACGTGGAAATGAACATATTGCGTCATCGTATATTATATACACCAAATATTTACAGTAACTGTAGTCTATAAGTCTATAACTATACTACCATGTTATACTTTATTACGGAGGGTATATATATATCCTGAATTTAGTACGAATTTAATAAAATGTATACAGAATTAGTGTTTACCACCATGCGGAAAACTGTGTACACGTGATAATAACAAAGTCACACATGATACATAATAAGCCTTTTAGCTATTCAATTAAAAAGGTTTCCTTTTTTTCGGTTAACACATTTTGTGCAATTTAATAAACGCGGGCATCTTGTGTCCTTTACTCCTTTATGAAAACATTATTGTGAACTGTATCATAAAAATTATTTAATTCAAAAAATTAGCAATGTTTTAATTTGATTTACTCAAAACTCCAAATAAGGTCTCACTACTCTCACTCGTCGTTAGTGCGACAGTACATAATTTATACACTTATACATATAAATATAGGTACCTACTCGTTATTGTGACAAATAAATTTCCTTTCGACGTGCTGAAAAAATAACACACTCGTGATAACACTTAAAATGTCACATATTATGTAATGAAATTAAAAACAAAATTATTGAATAAAAAAAATGTGTTTCTTTAATTGTCATAAAAATGCATTGGCTACCAATAATATTGGAATATTGGAGGCAGGTCACCGGTTAAATAAAATTAATAACAACAATTATATAGTAGGTGTATTGAAATATTGAATATTAGGTAAAATCATCGGTATCAATTTTGTTGAACCGAGCAACTAATGATACCTATAGAAAATGTATTTTTATGACAATAAAACAAGTAATTTTTTTAACTTAATAATTTTGTTTTTAATTTCACTATTATTACACAGTTATGTGACTTTTAATGTGTGTTATTTTGTCGAAAGGAAATTTGTTTGTCACTATTTTTGCATATAACGCGTTTATATTATTTATAATATTATATGTATATACATAAATATATAAATCTACACTAAATACAGACACCAACGGCGATTGAAACCTGCTAAATACGTTTTTCTATACAATAATAAACAGGCGTGCTGATATAACGCTGCACTGCAGCAGTACATGGACAAGTGGTACTCGTAAATATTACATACAAATATAATATATATACACCAGAGAGCTGGTATTGAGACAAAATGTGTCGTTAGGAAAATAATTAATATTACACATCGACAGTGTAAGCACCGTTGGCAATAAAGATTAGCGATGTGTCATATATATATATATATATTCTCTTTCTTTTTCCCCCTTCCAAAGGTCAGAAACCTTATGGAGAGACGTGTGCGCGGCATTCCGATAAGACGTGTATACACACACACCCACACACACGCACACACACACACACACACACACACACACACACAAATACCTATCTATACACACATATGCCAGATGGCGAGAAGTAGCTTAGGGGGCTGCGGCAGTGACGGTGACGGGGCGACGGCGGTTACCCCTCTCCACGTGCGTGTGGGTATACCACCCCGGCAACCCCTGCTACGCGGGGTGCACTGCCAGCCTTAATGCAAAACGTGCCTCACTTACTAATCTATTTTTTATTCCCCCTTTATCGTTCTTTATTACTGGCCTCTGGACTTTTACACGTCGACCGCCGACCTACGCTGCTCCTTTCCTCTATAAATGTGTATGAAATGAAATGAAAAAAAGACCAAAAAATCGTTTCGCAATATTACCGTGTTTTGATATCTCGCTGCACCTATATGTGTTTTCCCACGGCCGAAATCTGCCGGAGAGCTTTGCGAGGAAAAGATAGAGAGAGAGAGTTCGTGACAGCGAGCGCAGAAGGGGAGGGAGAAAAGCACTATAATAGTCTCGGACACAGATGAACTGCGTAGTAATGGTCAAAAATCATATTACTTTTACCTTGGCGTTTTCTTTTGATGACAGCGGTCTTTTGAAAATTCGGAAGATCACATAAACGTATATGAAATGTATCTCTTAACATAGGTACACAATGATGTTCCAAACTTTTATCAAATTATATATTTTTAGACATTTATACATAACCTTTTTCTTATTTTTCTCTGATAGTTTTAATTTCTATCAATAACACGGTCGAATAAAAAAAGTATATACGTATTGATGTTCAACTAGGTTTTGGGTTTCTCCGCAGAAAAAAAACAGTACAGCAGTAAATTAAATACTACAACTATTGCAGTTCAAAAAGAAATATCATGAAAACTATGTTAAACTTTTAAGAAATTAATAAAATTAAACTCTACCTATTTAATTTTAAACATTTTAAGAAACAAATTGAAATACACATATTATAAATGTATAGAATAAAATTAATTTATAACTATCATCAATTATTCGTTTCCATTCTTCATAGTATTTATAATTAGTAATTATCATACGTAAATATATTTATCATAATAATTATCTTACTTCTTACTTAATATTTATGAACAGCTGTAGTGTTGTATATACGTCACATTCATTTAGTGAAATCACCAATTTCATGAAATGGACATATTTTTCATTAAATGTATCCATTTAAAGAAAATTACGTTTTACTATATTATGTGGACATTTTTTTTTTTAATCTTTAAATGAAGTGGATGAAATTTATTTTTTCCATATTGTATTGTATAATTATTATTATATACGTTAGTTTCTTGATATTATATAATAATATTTTTTTCCTCAAAATATAAAGAAATATGAAAATTAAATTACACATTTTCTCTATTATATACTTTATTATTTATTGGGACATTGTTGTGAGTTATAATAGTTATATAATATTCAATTCTATGCTTATACAATTGTACAAGTTACAAATTATACCAATCAACTTGTATATTTACTGAATAATATACACAATTACCGAAAGATACTCAGATAATTTCATAAAACCTTAGTAAAAATCATACAATTATAAAATACCAAAGATACTCCTATATAATAATAATAATACACAATGTGGAAAAAATGAATTTCATCCAATTCATGGAAAGTTAAAAAAAATTTTCCATATAGTATAGTTAAACGTCATTTTCACTAAATGGATACATTTCGTTCAATGAATGTGACATATATATTACACTATAGTTGTTCATCAATATTAAGTAAGAAAGTAAGATAATTAATCATGATAAATATATTTAGGTATGATAATTACTAATTATAAATACTATGAAAAATTGAGACTAATTATTGATGACAGTTGTAAATTAATTAATGAAATTGGAAAGATTAAAGAGAGGGTTTTATCTATGCATATTTTAATAATAAAAAAAAATACAATTACATAAATAAAAATTATGAATAGTATGTTTTAATTTATAATGATGTAGAATGTTATAAAAATATAAAATATAATTTCACTGCATTAGAATACAAGTAAGTTAAGAATTAAATTAAGGTACCTGCTATATAATGGTCTAGTTTTTTCGATATTGGTACGTCCCACTTCGATAAAAAGGGAGGATTTGTGATTTTGACTTAGTCCAGCGCCACTGACTTTATGCATTTTAATAATTTAAAGTATTTACTCAATGCAAATTTTAAAACTATAACTATTAAATAATCTAAAATTACTTTCCTAAAAATGGACGGTATCATAAATTAAATCGTTTTTAACTTCGTCGTAAGTTTTACTCAATTTCATGGAAATTGAACTCGTCCGCAAACATAATCAGTATACTAGTCTCATGAAGCTGTATTTCCGCGCTACAAATCAATATAAATAAATGTATAATAAAATATTAGTAGTTTAAAATCGATATTAAATATCATGTTATTTTTTAAATTAAAACAAAAAAAAAAAATGTTAAAAGTCGATTGATATTTTAGTGTGTAATAATAATCATGCCTAATTCGAGTGCATATTATACTCATCAATAAGTTATATGATATAAGCAATGTTGTTTTCAGTTTGAAAAACAAAGGTCACAATCTGAGGTTTTCTTCTGGGCATGAATTATATAATAACCGGGTGAACATGCATGGTTATAGATACACTATCGAAGCATAACAAGTACCATCCCAAACTCGACTTTTGAATGATAATGACGCATTTTCCCGTTTGAGTGTCCTTTATTTTTATTTGTTGTACATAATATCATGAATGTGTAGACGATAACGAACAGTCGGTATCTGTAGTTTGAAGGGTCCATTCGGAATGACGAGACTTATTGAAATGTTGTTCGTACCCGATGTACTTCCCCGTTTGTAAAGAATTTTGTTCAATATTCATCCGACCAACCGATGCGTAAGAAATCATGGAATATATCTATAAGTCCTACATTAAACAGGAAGTGGATTTGATGCAGCAGTGCTCCACCATAGGGTGCAGGGTACATACTACATACATCTGAAGATCATTCGAAATAATCAAAATAACGGTGAAATATTTATCATTAAAATATTATGAGTAATTTGCTATGCATAATAATTGTATCGAATATACTACACTTTTAATAAGCACGTCGATAGTTTAAAAATATAATAATATTTATAATAAAGTATCTTATAATATATAGGTAAGAAAATATGATTAAAATATGAAAACATATAATATACTAGGGGGTATACGCCATAAAAATAATGATATATTTAAAGACACATTTGAAACTAATTTATTGATATAAAATACTTTTCTAAGTTCAATCCGTTTAGTGTATAATAAAATCTGAAAAAAAATGTCTAATACAAAAATATAATCTATAGACTATATAGTATATTGGTAGTTGTTATACCTCGTTTCATTTGTGCGGATTCGGTATCATACTATACAGTTTATTATTATTTCATATTATATATTATTAATATATAATATAATTGTCATCGAAATTAAAGGTTAAGTAAATTTATGAAAAATAAATATTAAAATTATTGATTGCCATTTCTATTGATAATGTCATGTGATAGGTAATAAATTAAAATTAAAACGTAAATAGGTACATATACATTCATCGTTTATATGTTATTTTTATTTTTTATGTGATGGTTAAAATTATTGAAACGTGACAATTAATAACGAAATTACTTGGATTAGCAAATACATATCCAAAGCAATAATAGGTATACATTTGAACACTATGGAATATTGTGTAACGAACAATCGTATTTACATACACTAACATTAGGATTTGGATATGTAAATGTGTATAATGCGATATGCCTCAAACCATAACGGCACGAGACAATATTTACTTAGAAACAATTACTACATTTCTTTGTTAGAATAACTTCAAAGTGCATAATATCGCGACTGGTGGTGTACAAATGAACTATAATATATGCAAACCAAATTATCCATTTGGTAAACATTCTTTATTTACCTTCCTATAAACTCCTTATTATACGCATAAAACTCACCAAAACTACATATTTATCTTTATAGCATAGAAACGGCTGTAAAAATTCCTATAACAATATTTTTTTTTTTTTATGTAAGCTCCTACAGACAGCCGTGTTAAAAAATATTCGGCTTAGGTACTGTATTTTTTTAAGCTAACCATGTATTAAGGAATTCATTATTTAAAATTAACAAACTTTATTCGCTTATTAATTACAAAAATAAAAAGTCTATATTAACACTATGTGTCAGCTTAACGATTTAAAATATTTTTATGAATAATGCTAAAAATATCAATGAGACATATTGTTTTACGTACCTATAAATAATGTTTTACAAAAAAAATTAACATTCAGTCATGTGTATAGTCTACCACTGTATTGAGGCTTGAGGTTTTTGGTTGGGGAGACTCTGAAAAAAAATAGCTCTAATACGTCTGGACTCCCCCCCCCCCTTTTATATTTTATCTAACGATAAGAAAGAGGGGCTACATAAAAATCCAAAAATATTCTAGCCGACATTATTTCAGTCGAAAATATTTCATCCGATAATGTTTAGGCTGAAAAGTATTTGATCAGAACCATATTTGAGTGGTAAATGTGCGTGGTAATATGATTAGTGTGGTAAACACGGTTATAGATATAATATTTATGCCAGTATTTGGGATCAGTCAATTACTGCAGTGTCGTCAATGGGTAAAAAAATCGTAAATTATTTACAATGATGCCCGAGTGGTCACACGTTCGCTGCGCTGAGCTCAGACAAACAAAACGAAAATATCCCTCAACTTGCTATGCAACATCAAGGCGCTTTGCAACACCATCTCAAGTTGGTCCACAATATTAAATGTCGGCTAAAATATGGTTCTACTAGTGTACTTGTCTACGTTAATATGCTGAAATACGAATCGGCCGAAATATTTTCGTTCATTTTACGCGCTCGCGAGAAGAAATTAATGTTCAAAAACTAAAAACCAATTGAAATATTTTATTTAAAAACGTTACAGCTTCTTTAAAATAATTATTTAATATCAAAACAAACAAAATAAAATGTAATATTATACTATACTGTTTATAGTATGCAACTCGAATTAAGATGACGTTTAAAAATCAAATTTAAGTTAAATGTATTTTTCTATTTTTTTGTATTTGAAAATAAATCAATGGCACTAAATTCAATTATAAGGGACATGGTCTTTTATTTTTTGAATCAAATTTTTTTTTCGTATGAATAATTAATAATTTCATCGTTCAAAATGGCATTAATTAAATCATCAGCCATTAGGAAAAGTTACAAATTACAATATAAAAACAATAACTACCATTAAGAAACACGTACGAGGTGCCTATCACGATTTACGACGGCATGGCATGACTACGCAACGGTGACGTCGATAATTGAGGACGAGGTGATGGGTGATCCCGTCTGGTATTATTATGAACGGCTAGACGCGTCTCATAGCATAGATAGTAAACCCCACTCACATTAAAAATCCTCCTGTAACCTTGATTCCAAATTTGATATAAACCATATTTGGAGTGATCCGCATACGGCAGTATCTCAGTATCTCGAGCATATTATAATCTATTTTAAGAATTCTATAACTGTACAACGAAAAACCGATTTTAACAAATATTGAAACTACAGACATCTGTGATTACATCATATTTATAATGAAAAATATAAATTAAAATTTGTAAATATTTTACAAAACAAATGTATTATTTATTTGTCCCGTGTTCTACGTAACCTAACCTAAGGGGAGACGTTCTCTCATTGTCCGCTCCTTTACAATAAAACGATAAACACTGTCAGCGGGATCACCTATTAACTAAATGTCGGTAAGTAGTAAATAATAGTATTATGATTGTATATTTTATTTTACGAATTCTAAAACTAATTTTACGTATTCAATACCACAATTTTTATGTATTACCATTTACCTAGTTACGTAGAGTTTTTTTTTATTCACTAACTATTATTATCTTGTCCATTTATTGTGCTAGAACGGAATACAAAAAATTACCAAACCGATTTGAAACGAAACACACCACCGTCATTGATGCAAGACACTCTGCTAAGTTATTATTATTAATCGGTTATTAAATTGTTATACCTAGGTTAGAACATGAGTAAACAATTCATAAAAAGTAAACGGAAATTTACGACGACTCAGTGAACACTTAATAGAGTCTTACGAATTACGATACAACGATGAACTACATAATTACTAATTATTATCAAAATAGTAATACTATTTATTCATCTGTATACTTATTGAAATACCCTGAATATTAAAACTCTAGCAGTATAGACACAACATTAATTTTTCTAGAAATGTACTTTTTTTTAAACGTGCAAAGGTTTTATGAAATAAATAATAAAACTTTTAAAACTTTTATTTTCCATCTTTTAATTTTTATTATTATTTTTTTTTATCAGATAAAACTTTATGTTACGAATCACATCTTGAAGGGACAAATTAATCGAACTCGAAAAACTTTTTAGATTTCTATGTTTATAATGCCAATTCATTTTTCAATTTTTTTATACATCACGGAATGCAAAATAAAAAAAATGATGTCATGATTAAGATTTCTATTTGAATTTATTATAATAATACTTTACAGATATATTTTGTAAAACGGTACTTAGTATCAGCAATATAAGTACCTTTATGTACACTGATGAGTAGATCAATATATTTGTTATTTATTTATTTTATGATATTGCCTATTGAATTCTAAAGTGTAACATTATGTTAAGGACACAAAGACTTTTTAATTAACGTAATATAATTTTGTCAAGCCTTAGAAAAAAAAATCCAAATTAAGTAGAAATTGGTGTACATATATATACCACGTATATCTATATATAGCGGACATTATTATTATTATTATTATTATTATTATCATGGATGGAAACCCATGATGAAAACTCAGACTAGTGAGGTTATATATTTACTATAAGGTTGGCCACCACAGAAAATAACAGAGGTTTATTTATATTATAATTACATTTTTATTATATAATGCGCGGAAACCTTCTTTATGCAGACATATTACATTTTGCATGAAATAGATCTTTCAGTGTACTCGTTGTTGTACATTAAGTTTGCTTGCGTACCTATTTAGAAAAGCAAATATTAATTAGCTTCGGCATTATCATTGGAATTGATGTCTATATAATTCACAGATTCTATGCAAGACAGAAGTCTGTTATATAAATATATAATTATATCGGTAGTCATAGCTGTATGCGTATAATACAAAGTGTAACAGAAAGACTTGACTAAAAAAAAAAATTGATACCAGTCGAGTGTATGACAAAAATTATGAAATTCTATAAATGGTAAATAATTTAAAGAAAATTTCCAAAAAGATTATTTTGTACATTATCATACAGTTGATTGCGTGTTAAAAAATAGTACTCCCAAAAAGTGTTGGCGCCCGGTGGTCTTCATTGCCGTAAAGTTGTCGATGTCGTCGTATTATTATGTGAGTATAAAATCTATAATTTGAAAGCTGCCAAAAAAAAAAAAAAATAAAAATTGATTTTGATTCTTGCTCAATATAAGAATAGTAGCGGTATGTCGGCTTTTCGGACCGTAATAATAACTATATATAGGTACATAAACTCACGTATTAAAGGTACCTATAGGCTATAATATGTATATCTTTGAATTCCTTTACGACCGTTCACCTTAGGTACCGTATTCCATTATCAGCACTGACCACGAAGTCGAACGTACGAGTGCACTTATACACGACACACTGGCCGGAAAATCTGAGTGTCTCTCGAGAAATGTGACTTTTGTCTCCCCTCATATATCGGTAATGTAATAATATACTGACCGGGTCGGTTTGTATTTTTACCTTTACGCCGGATGCCGGGATAACGATACCCAATTTATTTATGAATCGCATCAAAGGGCCTTTGGTATACTTCATACGCTTACACACACGCACACACAAACACACACACACACACACACACACACACACACACACACACACACACACACACACACACACACACACTACACATAACACGCATTCCTTTTAAAAGCCGTTCCATGTACATGCGTACGGCCAGACAGCAATTCTGCAATGTCATTATTAAATGGATATTGGCTGCCCATTGATAAATTAACATTGACAATTTAAGATTAAATAGACATTGTATCATTATGTAATTTTCAAATTGAATATGTTGATGTTCTAGTAATATTGTTTTCATGTTGATTATTTAATGTTGGCTTTTAAGTGTGAGTTCAATGCTGCATATACATTGGTTTTCATTGAAATCTGAACATTACATTTTTAATTAGTATTCAATAATATTATAATGTTTGAAATATAATAGTAGTTTGATGTTGTTTGAGCAATATTGTATTCATTTTTCTACTGATTGAAAATAAAACATTGGATTTCTAATGGCTATTTAATAATATTGTAATATTGAACATACAACAATTATTAAATTTTGTTAAAGGAATAAAATATATATTTTGTTTGCATTTCTAAAATATAGTGATTTTAAATCAAACATCACCAATTTCATGCAAAATTGTATTGCAATAATGTTAGTTGGTTAATTTTATATAATATATCTAATAATACGAGTATGTTTAGTGTATATTATAGTAATATAATAAATAATAATAACATCATAGCTAATACAAAAAAAAAAACATGTGTAATATTGTGCATTATAGTGTAATATAATATATAATAATAACATGTATATAATACATAATTATTCTTTTATATATATTACATATTATTTATTATATAATTATGTATATTTAATATTTGACTACAATAATGTATCAATAAAATTAATTAATTACCAGCTAGTCCATTATGCCGTTATACAATAAAACTACTATTTTAAATTTAATTATATATAATATATATTATATATACTATTTCTGTTATGATAGGAATATAATAATATATTCCAGCACAGCTTCAATAATATTGCATAATAGTACTGATTTTAAAACTCCGAATCGCGTATAATATACATATATATATATATATATTGTTTATAATAATATTATATGTTCGAGTGCATGTATATTGTATATATAATAATTAATAAATAGTATGCATAATAGTTAGGTAGGTAATAGTATAGGTAATAGGTATAATAGTATACCTATTAGGTATAGTATATAATAATATAATTTATAAGCAATGTTGTAATAAGAACATTGGACTTATTTTACCCCTCCCCCCCCCAACCGATAAACGTTATAAAATTAAGCCACCGCTACGGCACAGAATCCCGAACTTGAAACGATTTCCAAATTCATCATTTATTTTGTAGATAACCCATTTTTCTTATCAACATGAAAATTTTTACATTTTTAGTTAGGTATAAGTTAATTTTACCTTATCTGTAATTTTGTTTTATAAATTAATTTTGAACTCGACGAAGTTGTAAAAGTATATTATTATTTGGCTTTTAACTTAACTTAATTTACTTATCTTCTTATATTAATTTAATAGGTATTATATAGGTACGTAATGAGTTGAAAAAATCTTTATCTATTACCCGGCGTTTCAGCGTTGCTTATATTATATTATATTTTATAATATACGACAATTATATAAATAGTTAATATAACATACATTTTTTTTTTTGGCTTATTTCGGGCCGTTTAAACCCATCGCCGCTTAATTTCTATGCCTCGCCATACCTCTCTATATCCAATGTTCTTGTTTCTCCGTTCCTGATTCCTAGGAGTTTCAGATCTTCTTTGACACGGTCACTCTACCGCTGTCTTGGTCGTCATATTGGTCTTTTTCGATCTGGCTTCCACGTTGTGACTTCGTTTATTAATTTATCCATTGCTCTCCATGTCCTGCCCAGCTAAGTTTTGGGCTTTTTAAAACACCTACTATGTCGGTTTCATTAAACAGTTCTATTGTTTCGGCGTTAATAACATAACCTACATAGCTATAGGTATCCGTTTTTCACGCACACCAGCTATAGTGTAATCGTAATTTGTAAATTCATAATACACTAATACCCAGTATAACATAATATTATAATTCGTGTTGTATAATATATAATATACTATTTGTATGACCGCATAGGTACCTACAATACGTACCTAATAATAATATATAATACATTGACGTACATATTAATATCTATGTAACTAGCTAGCTATATTATTATATCAATAAAAAATATAACAAATACAATATAACTATAATGATTAATGAATTATTAATTCTTGATTTCCTGTATATTATTTTTGGACATTTCTATATATTGTGATACCTATCTCATTTTGTATAGAACAAAATTATAAATAAATGGTTAATATATAGGTACAGCTAAAATGTTAACTTAATTTTTATAAATCTGTTTAAAATTAATTTGTATTTAACACGTTAAATACATTATAAATGTAACTAATTAAGTTAAAAATTAGTTTCAAAAAAAGTAACTTGTTATTTAACTTAGTTAATATTAACTAAGTTTTAATTCTAAGTTTTTAACTCGTTAATGCCTAGTCTAGAATATAATAACTAATAAGGTATTATATCGTGACGTGTACCTATTTGGCGTATTATATTATAATGTTTATTTAATATAAAGACAAGTGGACGTTTTACTTAAAAAATATATAGTCTTATATAGTTGTGTCAATCACCCACGGTATTTTCTAGTTCCCCACCTGCTCGGTTGAACTTCATTAAATTTTAAGTATAAAATACAAATACCTATAAAAATATACGCGTTAGGGTTGAGGTATCATTATTTTATATGATGATGTAATTGTATTTATTTATTAATTTATTATTATTTAATACATAATTTATAGGCACTCGAAGAGTAATATACAAATATACAATATACCTAATACAGTCAACATAATTTTAAACACATATATACCTATCAATATACGTCATAATAATTAATAGTACCTAACAATCGTTAACTTCTTACAGAAATTATTCATTCGATGTTCTATCATCATAGGGCTGTTACATTTTTTTTGTTCGTGTTTCAATATAGAAACACCGAAAATTACGAGTGGCAATTTGTAGTACGAGTTAAACCATATCATTTGCAACAATTATTCTTGAAATTGTCATTCACATCAAAAAGTTTTAAAGAATACGTCTTAATATTATATATAGTGAATCATATTATTTTATAAATAAAATAAATAATAATACACTCACTCTGGTGTATTAAACTCATCGTTCAAAGGACAGGTCTAAAAATACATTATCAGTTACGGCAAAATATCGAAACATCGGGTTTTTTTGTTGTTATTGTTGCGAGTGCCGCCCGAGTGCCCGACCGCCGCTGCGGCGCTGCCGCGCTGCACCGATAGACGATAGTCTATTGACGAAAATCCGCTGTATAATATTTTATCATCATATGATTTGTATTTTGTGTGTTGAACGTTATATAATTTCATCTGCTTACTGGACGCTGACCATTGTTTACAAAAGTTTTTTATTGCATAAATTCATCAAGACTGTATGTTGATACACAGTAGTCGAGACCACGTGTTTTCCTTTAGTTGTTTATCCATCCCGAAGAGTGATATAGCTGTACCAAGGAGATGCAGTTGTTTAAAAGGTATGTAACTTAATGTAATGTATTGGGTAGATATATTATATCGTTTATATTATAGGGTATACAATTTAATACATTATCTTCTATTTTCTAATAGGTANATATTTTGTAATAAACAACATTTTAATTAATTTTATAAGTAGATGGAGTAGTACCTATAGCTATACTTGTATGATTGTTTTTAATGTTTTTAAATTATTTTATTATTTTATAGAAGCAATCCGTAATGAGACTAAATTTAAGAATATCCAGCTTAAAGAAATAGAAGATTGTGTTCAAAAGTATTTGGCTCAGCGACCATTTGTGGTGAAAAGAAAAAAAGCGACAATCTTAACAAATACTGAAGCTGATGTCGAGTAAACGAAGTGTTTAAAAAAAAAGTGTCTAAGAACAGAAAAAAAATTTATTTTATATTTTATTTTATTCTTATTATAATAAAACTAGCATTTGTTTATTTTAAATATTTTATTGTTATTATTTAATTCTTTAGAGAAAGCCATGTTTTGAACATTTTTGTAAATCTGAAGAGTATATTATTTTGCCTGGTTTTGATATATGGTGGTACCTAATAGGTATATTAAATTATATAATGGTGTGTCATAAAAAAAAATGTTAGTACATTCGTAGTGATTGAAACTTTTTATAAACTATAATCACTGAATAATAAAGTTTGTAGATATTTTGAAAATGATAATGAATATTGGATGCATATTGAATACAAAATGTAATATCAATCCAATATTTGGTCAATTGTTAATTTTAATCATTGTGAATATGTTGATAAAGCAATGCTATTATAATAATTTGTGAATATTAAACATTATTCAATCAATATTCATCCAAGATTATTTTCAATGATCATTTAATATTGGTACAAAATATCAATGCATGATTGTGAATTCAATATTAAATACACAATTTAAGGTGGCCAAATAAAATTGCGGGCATATTGCATGGATATCAAAAAATTTACAATCAACTTGCATACAATATCCATTAAATTTCATCATTTAAATAAATTGTCCACACAATATTGAAACAACATTTTTTTGCTGTCTGGGTAGCGTACATGTCACGGCGGGTCTAAAAAATATTTCCCAATAATATTCGTTACACTAAGCTACACCGCATATATACCCATACCGATAGGGAAGAGTTAATAATGATATTCTAGATAAACACGTTACCTACCTACCGGTCGGTCACTACCATGGTTTAAAAGAAAAACACGGAGCAAATACGGTTTGCATAATAATGGTGAATGAAAATGTGAGCACTATTTGCACTAGGTATATTATAATATAATACTGTAGTCCATTTAAACTGCGTGTATAGCAATTAGCAGAGGTCTACCACAATCTACGTCATTTAACTATGTAGTGACCCATTTTGGTTATGACTCATTTAATATTATTATGTACACGTTTCAACACAACATCAAACTTCTAAATGAGTGTTCAATCTTCCCTGGTGAAGCACAGTCAATTGTAAAAGCTCTTACATATCATGTGTGTTATTGTATTACTGTAAAGAAATAATAAACACCACGGAGAACACTAAGTTTTTAATCCTTAGTGATTCTTCAAGTGCCTTAATAGCACAAAAAACAAGACCAACTCAAGTGATTTAACAGTCCTTATCCTAAATAAACTAAATGAAGCTAAAACCAACAAAAAAAACAAATTATACTCAGATCGACTAAAGGACATACCGGTATTATATAGGTAGGTAACGAAACTGCAGATAAATATGCCATAATTGCCGTTTCCAACACATTGACGGTTGTAATAGACACACTCTCCAACGACGACTTCAAAAATTCCATGGAAGCCCGTAGAAGAAAAAAATGGCCTAAGAATCGGACACATTAACTTATGATGGATTCCTCATTTCAAAAGACGAACCTCCCATCTGTGAAACTTGTGGCCAACAACTCACTTACACACATATCTTAACGGAATGTGCTCTGTATGAACAGGAGTGAAAAAATTTCAACTTGATCGAAATTCTCGATTCAACCCTTGGACCCATTCCGAATCAAAACAAGAAAATCCTAGCATTTTTAAAATTAATCAATTTAATCGACAAAAAAAAATTGAATTGTTAAATCAATGTAACATGATTGTAATGTATAATAATAATTGTAAATAGTAATTAAGACGTTTGAAATAATGGCCCCTGCTGGCTGCTGCCAAGTTTTATTTAAGATCAATAAACAATTTTTTTTAAAATATGCTAATTTTTATATGGAATAATAGTACCTATGTGCAAATTATTTATAAATGTTTACAGCTGTTATTAAAAAGCCGTTTGGTGTTAATTGTATAAAAAAAATATTCGTTTTATCGTTTAAATTATTTCTATACATTAGATTAAGGTATCTTAGTGAATAAAACTATTGGAATTTTTTCGTGCTCTTTTATAAAGTACTGGACAAGTATGACAGTGGAAAAATGTCATTATCATAGTTAATTATAATGGTTTTTTTTAGTTTTTCATAACATTATTAAATTTAACTGCATTACGTAGTGACTCTTTCATTTAAACAAAATATATGCTATATAGAATTATAAACTAAATTAAAATAACTTATTGAAGATTGCATAAAATAATAATTAAAATTAAAGTTAAAGTTAAATTAAACGAGTGATAAAAATGATTTTTATAATAATATGAGAATTGAAGAGTTCTCAATTCTCACCATATAAGTTGACGTATCATAATCTGACGATGTCACTGAGAAAATATTCAAAAAGCAATGTAAAACAAAATATGAATGAGAAATGAGTTATAAAATACATTTCACAGAAGTAAGACTTATTGCTTTCGTGAACTGCGGCCTTGACACTTATCTCAGCAGTGCTATTCAATATAATTTCACAATCTAGGATACATTATCGAGTAAATCAATTATTTTTATTTAGTTATTTTGTAAACTTTAATAAAGGTTAATACAATTAGTTACAACAAATTATAAAAATAATAAATGATCTGCTGTTCTTTTAATGAAATGTTTTATTTTAGATTTTTGGAAGTTTTCGCTGTTGATACAAAATTTAATACGAACAGAGCTTAATTCGTAACCCTTTAGCATTAATTAATTTTAATTTTAAAAAATTTACATATTATAGGTAATCGCGTTTATAAGACGTTTATACGTTTTTAAAAAGGTACTTATTTATGTTCAATAGATTATATCTACATATTGGATACTCATGAAGTCATAAGCCCATTACATAAATTATTGTTAAAATATGTGTTGAAATCTTAGAAATTAAATTCTTAGTAACAACTTACTAATTCATATCACAATGTCACACAATATCATATTATTGTTGTGGAATATACATTCACATCTCACAAAACAGGGGGTTAACGACTATATTTGCTTAATGTTTATTATCAGACTAATATAATTTGAGCAAGAAATACAAACTTGAAATATAAACGTTGTACGTAATACTTCAATATACAGTTGACATTTGACAATATACATTAATCATTAAAATTTAACTGTGATTTTCTTAATTAGAGATACATTTCACTTGTCCACAATGATTTGTGACACAAACGTGCGCTGTCGTGCCGTCTAGTAGTTATATAATCACACCTAACCCTTTTGACGGACATTTTACTTCGTTAAGGTTTTCCGGTAAAAATTTCTTTTAACCACGTCTGTTATACCAACTTCGAAAATGTTGATGAAATATTTATATTATATGGGTACAGTTGAAATGTATAGTGTAATTGTATGTTGTATGTATCATAACAAACACTCTTTATATTGCTTCACGTAACAGAAGGAAAATTAAAAAATTACTATTATAAATAGTAGTAAATACAAGTACAATGAATAGCATATATTTTTTTTTTATTGAGTTTAGGCTTCAACATGTACGGTCATTAGCCTAAAGGTTATTAGTAGGGTTTTTTTAATTGTAGAGGAGTGCACGGTTAGTTGGCAACTTGGAACACGTGTATTAGCCAATGTTAGACCTCAGAACATATTTGTTACTGAAACCAAGGTTAGGTTTAGGCTTTAATAGACATAAATTAGGCTTCAATTAAAAATAACACAATATTAGTATACAATATTACATTATACCAATAGTTGTTTTAAGAATTATTTTTAATTTTGTTTTCTCGTGTAGGTTATCTACATCGGGATCGTCTAATTTTATCTAGTTGAGTTGTCGCCGAGTGGTTATTGAGATTCGAGATGAATAAAGGTGTAAGCTATAGGAATAGGTTTCCGGTTACGGTTCAAAGTGGTGCTCGAAATGGTATTTGGTGGTAGGGTGAGCGGAAAAAACTCTTCTATTTTTATTTTTATTTTTTACGTATTTACAACTATTGTCGTAGATACTAATCGTGGCCGGTATGTCAGTCTAAGATCCTAGACTGACATACCAGCCCCGCTTAGTAAATATAAATATTATAAATATTATTATATTATTACAATATTATCGTTATTACTTATTATTAATACGGTAGCCTGTAGACGAATCAACATTATTCATAACAATATTCTTAAATTATCAACGATGCTGGAGAAATATTATAACATGTACTTATGTAAAATTGAGCTGTTTTGGAACCGAATTACAACAAGATGACAAAAGTCGTTATCCTTTGTATTAATATGTAATATTGTCAACATTTGAACTTTAAATGCTTAGAAAATCGTTCCTATGTATTTTTAATATTTTTCAACTGTTATTGAAATAGGTATATCAAAAGTCTTGTATTCAATTTTGCTTTTTGACCCAACCAATACAATTTTATTGACATTTAAAGAAAAAAAAATTAAAATTAAAAACGACCGTCAACAGCTCAAAACAAGTCGAAAAATCTTGAAAATGTTATCAAAGATATGAATTGACGAAATAAACATATGTGTAAATTTCAAGTGTCTACAGTAATGCGTTTTTGAATTGCAACAAAATAAGAAAATCGTTACAAGAGAAATCGAGTGAATATCCAATTTTGTAAAAATTTCAACCTCAAACGCTCATATAAATTTAATTTGACTTTCCGATAGAAATTAGAAATTAGAAATAGAAACATTTTTATGAATTTCTAATATAATTTAAATATAATTTTGCTAATTTTCGTAATTTTCTTAATTTTTACGAATTTTGTCAAAATTCTAAGTTTAAACGCTCATAAAAAAATATTGTGGATTTTCCATTAACAACAACATACAAGGAATCTTGTACTACATTTTCAAGTTTTTTAACTTAGCGAAAAATTTTTTATCGACTTGGGTTTAAAAAAAAAACGAATAATAATCGACAATTGTATATGTCTAAAAAAAGTTCAACACAAATAAAAATATTTTGAAAATGTGATGGTGTATAGAAAATTCTTACCCAAACAATAACTGAAAATGTCATGTATTATGTGGTTATTATTTTTAAAGTTACACTAAAAACCAAAATCGTTTTTTTCAAAAACTGGTTTTTGTAAAAATGAATGTTTTTCCTTAATTTTTTGTTTGTTTTTCTCGTCACTTTTGAAAACTATTGGGAATTTTAAATTTTCATCTCCTAAATGCACCCACCAACTAGATTAACTTCCACCCAAAAAGTTGCTGTTGAACAAAACCGAAGCACTTTTACTGCCCCAACCCGTGACGATTGACACAAAAATAAAAAAATATAAAAGACACACATCATTTTACAATGATGAAACGCTCCGCTCAGAATCTAAAATATTTTTCTATATTTTCTATGATATAGACTGCCTAATACCTTGCTATATTTCATTATAGTTTGTTTATATTATACCACGCTTGTCATTTGCCTATAATTTAGAAGTGCACAGATATGTACAATAAACTATTGAACTATCAAATATCTATGGACTATTAGTAAATTATTTATTTAAGTAATTGAATGTATGAAATGTAGTTGGGAAAAATTTCTAAAAATAAGGTGAATATTAAATATAAATACATATTCAATAAGTCCCCCCCCCCTGCTCGGGTCTATTTCAAATAATTCTGAGCAAGGGACGACATTTTTTAAACTATTGGATTGAATTCCTCCACTTAATAGATCCCAATTCGAGCACTCATCCAAAGTATAAATATAAATATAAATCATCATCTCTACTAAGACCGTGTTTATGAAGAGCTACCCACTCATATATTTCCCGAATTCCCCGTCAAAATATATACATCTGTTATGTTATTAAATACAATTTTGAAATGAAATGAGTTTAAAAATAATACATAAATGTCTTATCTTTTTAAGTACTATAATATAATAGGTATCAACTACATATTTTTCCTCTGCAAGGAAAAAATAGAGAACATTTACAAATTATTTTTTAGTTAAAAATGCATACAATTTGTAATACTCATATTTTATATAGTTACCTAAGGTCTTACAATTTAATAGGTAAAATATTAAATATAAATTTTCTCACAAGAATTTTAAACAAAGTGGAATAAATTTCCACAAACATTTTTTGAGAGCGTCTGAAGTTTTAATTTTGACAGAATTGAATATTCAATAAATAACGATTTTCCAAGAAACGATTTTAGTTTTTTCGTTGCAACTCAAAAACTTTATACTGTATGTAACTTTTAGATTAAATTCAAGCTATAAATATGCATTTTAAATTGTCTGATAACAATGTTGATTAGGTTTAGTCAACAACCTTGAGGATTTGTTACAAGATCCAACATAAATTGTACTTATATAGTCATAATATGGAAGATACATAAAGCCGATTTTTTTAACTGCCTTTCAACTTCAAATTTTAACAAAATTTGTCAATCTCGAGAAAATTTGGAAATTATTTTATTGACAAAAATGTATGAAATTTTCAATTAAACATTTAATACATATATTGGATATTGAAGACTGGAGTGAACATTTAGTACAAAATTTCTCTTATATGCAACTCTTACGTATTTTATTATATTTTACTTTACACGTCGACATATTCAAAATATTTAGATTCATTTTAAACTGTCTACTTATAATATGAAGTTATTCATACCGTTCCACCATAAGCCGGTATCAATTCAGGTTTTAATAAAAATAACTTATGGTGTAAAATATACCTACAATACTATATTACTATTATATTAATATAATAAGAGTAATGTTTTTTTGTTGAAATTAACTTGTTTAAGTAAGGGGGTAGGTTAGGTTAGGTTAGTTAGTTTTAAATTAGCACAACCCCCCCCCCCCCCATTAGCTCTCCCCAAACAGATAGCTTCTTAATTGTGTGGGATTAAAGCCCCCTCTCATGTTGCAGGCGCGGATCTAGAACGTATTTACGGGGGGGGAGGGCATCTTAAATAAAATTTCAGCCTATAAGTCTGATAAAAATGCAAGTAATGCAAGTCCATTTAAGCGTGAGTCTACGGAGGGGGGCATGGCCCCTTGGCCCCCCCTTGGATCCGCGCCTGTCATGTTGATGTTAAAGATGTAAGCCTCCAACTGAAATTCTCAGGGAATTTTATTCGAATAAGAGACTGATATAATTTGAAAAAAAATATTTAATCCCAAAAATGTGTTTTGATTATTTTACATTTATTTTATGTTAATAATTGGTTCAGAGGATTGTTATTTGCGGTAGGCCACGGAAACAACAGAATATGTAAACGGTTTAAATGGAAGAACTTTGCTTCAATATAATATTATAATATACACTGTTGCAGGCCGTGTCGCCGAGCTA
>NW_019102693.1:16520-106989 GCF_001856785.1 Myzus persicae | reverse complement strand
GGGGGGGCGGGTCGCGCGTCGGGGAGGTGGGTTATTTATGGGACAACGTGACCGACGGTCTTTATTTTCGGTCACGAACGGGGCCCACATAATTATACTACCCGAGTCCGGCGACGGTGTCGTACATTTGTTCCGGTTTTTCGTCCAACGACAACTTCAATAACAACAACAACAATAATAATAATATCGTTATCATCATCATCGGCGTAGATAAATGTATTATTTTACCTATTACACAAGCGTATATCAATGTGACAGTCATACTTATCTAACTTAGTACTTATACCGACTACGGTTATGCAAAGGGTGACAAGTATTTTCGATTTTACTAAAATTATCATGATTCATAGTATAAACAATGGGTATATGGGCCCCTGGGCACCCATAATCCATATCACTTAACAATTTAAGTATGAACTTTTTTATTTTTTATTTGCGAGGCTTTCGTGTATTGTGAAAAAAATAAACAAACGATAATGTATATAACCACATACCTTGTATTTGACCTATAGGTGCTCGAAGATTTAAAAATGAAACTGAGATGAAACGAAGTGGTTTTAAGTGAATGACATTCTTTCCACGATTCATACCAGCAGTACAACTACCACAGAATTATTGTGAAGCAAAAATCGCAAAACAAAAATAAACTGAACTAAAGTATAATTTATACCTTTAACAGTTACATTTTTAACTTTAGTTTAGTTGTTTTTGTATGGCATTAACATAATCACATTTTGTGATTTTAATTTTTCTTACACGCCCATAAGTTACATTTTAATAGTGTTAATTTAGTTTGTTAGCGCAGTATCTATCACAGGTAATACTCGTTTGCACCACTCGCCGGGTTTAGAACGCAAATTAATAATCATATTAAAAGTATATTCGGATTCCCGATCATAAATCACATAAATCACATGCGTGCCTATATAGCTAGTATTTAGTATCATTATAACTTTGTGGCTATAGCCGGACGACGTGAGCCTATATATCAACATACAATTAGTTATGTTTACAGATTAAATGACAAATGTAATTGAGGCATCATCAATCGAACCAAAATTTACTACCTACATAATTAACGAACAAATAGTTACATACGAGTAACGAGTATTTACAGTGTTTTAAGCTAAAAAAATGCATATATTATTTTATATATATTATTATTTATATTATTATATATATTTATTATATTAATGTATACATTATAATATACTGTAGTAGTGTAGTGTATTTATAAATAATGAATGTATTATGCATTATAGTGTCCGTATATCGACGCATGTACTTCGAATTAGACAAGAATATTTTATAAAATATCATTAATGCTCAACGAGTTTCAATTTAAATCGGAATTATGTCCTGTAACTAAGGAAACATTTTTTTTTCAAATACCAAGATATTTTTATGTAAATATTTTCTTTCTTATTAAGACCTCCAAATCAACAGAAGTCAATATCTATCCAATTATAATATACAACCACGACGTTTCAAAGTTTGAAAAATGATTTCCATCAAAACACAATTTCCCTCATAAACTCCTTCTTTGCGTACCTGCTCATGCATCAATTAGGATTTGAGTGCTTAATATTCAGCTGCCATTCTCCATTCGTCACTATGGGGTTACCAATATTTTTATAATACAATAAATAATATTTCCTTGATATTTGTATTATATTTATAGACGGACTTCGTAAAAATATGTGTTATAATTAATATATAGACAAACAATAATAATATTTGTATGACTATGCAATGGTATACAAAATATATTGGTACTGAGGTAGTAACATAATACAACATATACAGATTAGCAGTACTAGGATTTGGGATTTAGGATTTAAAATTATACATTAATAATAGGATAACAATTATAATATTATTAATATGAGATTTAATTTTAGAAAAATATACCTAATATTATATTATGTTCAAATATTTCAAATATTAAAATTAAAAAATTAACATAATATTACATTATCGATTACTTACCGACAACGTTGAGATATCCGATTTGAGTCTTAGCAGTGATCGTATTTATTTGACACATGTAACGGCCTCGATCCTCTTGCTGCACATTGTTTATGTGCAAAAACCACGTACGGTGCTTATCGTGGGACACGGTAATTCTTGGATTTCTAGTGATCACGTGGCTATTCACCGTCAATATGGCAGACTGTTCAAAGTGCATCCAAGCTACCTGTAAAGCAAAATATTTAAATATCAACAATAATAATAAAGCTATAGAAATATTTTGTGACACGTTTTAAATAATTGTTATGTTATGCATAATAATATATTAGGCGTTTCCAAAGCTATCGACCATAAGTAATTATTATTTTCCAGCTCAGTGCAGCGTTTGTAAACAGCCATTTAAAATAGGATGATATAGCATCTTTTTACTTTTACAGAGTGTAACATTGACAGAATGATACTAATCGAAATCCGATTTTGAAAAGTGGACGTTTTAAAGCTAGTAATTGCAGGGTTTTTTTTGACAAAAACATTTCGGCGACACTTTTAATACAAAAAAAGTTGTTTTTTTATACTTGGGAGATATATCATTTACCTCATAAGGTTATGACATTTTTCTGATAAATAATTGTCCATCAAAAACTATATAATCAAAAGTTTGAAGGTGTCTTCCAAAAAAAAAATAATAATAATAATAATAATAATGTCGTATCATTAAGGCATAATATTATTATCTAGCTATTATATGATGAAGCACGATTTCTTGTACCAATTATATTTTGTGGTTTGGTTAAACAGTCAAAATGTGATATACCTACAGCATTTCATGGAGTTAAAAAAAACATCAAACCATAATATTATATAAAATTAATATATCCATATTTTTTTCATCATCATCAGAACATTACAAAAATTAATTTATTGTAAATATTTTACTATGGTTAATGTAATTGTATATATTTAATCATTTATATATAAAAGTTGTTTAGTTCCACTGAAACCCATGATAGGTACGTTCAATAAACAAAATTTTTTTCTATCATCATTTATATGCGATATTTTCTAATGTTGATAAAAAAAAAGTTTCTAATGTTTCTGTATTTAATACGGGTACATTAAACAAATTATTATTAATAAAGAAAATAAATACCTACATCAAATTAAATGTCAAAGAATTAAATATCAGATATTATTATACTAAGAAGAATTCCATATAGAATATACTGCCAAGACGAAATGTATTAAAATCAAAAGTCGGAAAATAAAAAAAATCGAAGAATTTGGTCTTATACATAATAAACTGATTTTTTCTCCCTATTTTTTAGTTATTTTATTCTGATAAAAATATTTTCATGATACAATTTTTAAAAAAGTTGATACTAGATTGAGATAGGTCGATAAGTGTGTTTCGATAAAACAAAATTGTTCTTTCTCACATCACTGCTTTTTGTCATATTACAAGAATTTCTCTAAAACTACTCTGATCACTTTTACTCTTCTGCAAAGGGCTTTTCTAAAGTAAAAAGTAATAAAATATTTACGTAAAGTATTGAAAAAGAACGAAGAATGAATAATAATATTAATACAACACTTAAAATAATAACTTAATACATTTAGAATATAATAATATAAGTAAATTGTAAATGTGTCAAGATTGAATTTGCCTTAAATATAATGAAGACAATTAATACATTTATTAAAAAGAACTTAAAAGTTATTGTTATTTCATTTTATAACATCGACAGGTATATTTTGCATTTTGATTCCTTCTTTATATAATATTATAAGAACTAATGCGATTTTATTTAGACTTAATGACTAAACAAAATTATACAATACATTATAAAAAAAAACTTTATTAGTAATAAGCATACATACTTTTCTTTGATTGTGAAGCTAATATTTAATAATAATTAACATACATAAATAAAATATTTAAAATATCTTTCTATTTAATATTTATTATTATTGTGTTAATTATTCCGTGTTTAAGTGTTGTGTTTTTAATATCAAATTATAAGTTTTCTCAGAAAGAAAAAATTAATTTGAAAAATAATAAATGTTTAGTTTATAATATTTATTTAACGATTTTTTAATTGTATAAGAATAAACTTGATTATTTCAAAAAAATTATCGGGTTTAAATTAATTTTAAAAATATTTAGTAGGCATACTTCAGTAACATTCAGTTACTCAATGGTTATAATTTTTTATATACCTGTCTATATAACATATTATATGCATGAAGTATTAACTTTAAATTTTTAAACATTAACTTCCTAATCAAAAAGTTTTTTACTACTCCACATAGCCTACTTCTTTTTATTGTTGTAATTCTTTCTCTCTTAAACAAGTATCAAATCATATTATTTTAATTTTTTTAAGGAAAACGATATAATATTTAAATATATGATTTATTTTTGATTTACGAAAGACTTTTTTTACCGACACAAATGTTTTATTTATTGAGGCAGCCCTTAAGGAGATGTTCACGAAACGAATTAACGACACATATTGATGAAAATAAATCAATCTAAATGGAAATAATATTATTAAAAAAGCTAAACAAAATACAAAAAAGTGGTTCGGAAATATTTCATATTTTGACAAATATAAACCATGATTGTACAGTGTACACATGATGTCAAATTTAGTATTTTTCCATTGTATTCCAGATACTTTTTATTATTTTAAGTCCCTATAGTATTTTAATAAATCATTGCAGACCGGAAGTAAAAGACTCAGTAAGTTGATTCAACTTTTACAATTCCGAAAAAATAAAGATAAAAACATTTGGTCTGCAGTAGTACTATTATTTTATCATCATTATAATTATTATTGTTATAAATTATTATTATTATTATTATTATTATTATGACTCTTATCATTATTACAATGGAGTAAAAGGAGTAGTACTTAAGATAAAAATAAGTGAAAGAGGGTAGAAATTGGTTGGTTGAACTAATGTTCAGCGCCCGCAGCCCTGCAGCTACCAAAAATAATAATCAAAAACGAGGGGCAACACCGGCGAAATTGGCCAATTACTCTCAGGTGGTGCCCTTCTCTACCTTAATATCTCAACTTTTGCATAACATTTATGATATTGAATCGGTTAGTTGTCCTACGCCAGTCAAAACCTTAAACATTTCAAACATAAGAAAAGTATAGTTAAACAAGTTAGATAAATAAAATATGTTGTCAACAATACTTTGGTTAACGGTCAAAAAATTACAAAATATATTATATTCTGATAAAACGTGAAATATGATGAATGGGCTTCAGAGTGGCGCTTTCAACTGGACTAAAACGACCATATTTACTACTCATATTTTAACCGTTTACATGTATCATCAGATATCATGTACATTGTACATCCTCGAACATGTTAATTTATATTCTGTTTATAAGAATGGAAAATTATATCGTTAAATTAACATTTTTTTGTTTCTGATTAATCAAATAGTTGGTTTTTTGAAATTAACAGAATGATACATTATTTTTACCAACACTTCATCTCCTATGCTTTAAAAGGAGTAAACTCTAAAACAACAAACATTGGTATAGATTATATACCAGCTAGATAGCATTAATAGATAATAGTTTAATAAAAAATGTTAGATATTTATATATCCGTATGTTCTATAAACGTCTTGATGTTCAGTACCCTGCACGTTTCTGCATACACAGACTCAAACCTAAATAGACTAACCTGCCTTTAAATATAACGAACACAAATCACATAAGGTGGGTTTTATCAATGTACAAGAAAATGAAAATAATTTCAAATCAAAATTGATGGCCGCAGTATGAGTTCGCTTAGTTATTTGAGTCGTGTGGTATAGAGATTACCTATAAAAAAGGGTGTATTCGTAAACTTAAAATTCGACACACGTGCGTTATGCTAGACGAGAATTATACAGCTGTGCAAAACAGAATGAATACCTCTGGCATTTTTGAACGGATTTTTTTCACCCTTATACAGCTCCAATTGCCCTTTTTCTGGCACACGCCTCAAATGTTCACCATGTCTGTGCATAATACCGACTTTGGTTTTTCAAATGCAAACATCCGTAACGTGACACTCGAGAAAAATGTTCATACATACATAAATATGAGTGTGTTTATTTTTGGGATCAAAGGCCTCGTAAGAAGGTTAAATGTTCAAGTATAATATTATAACATAGGACAAAGGTCGGACGCACTACAAATTTCCAAAAACCAAAAAGTATTTATAAAAAATATATATACATAACATCATACAATACGCAATACAATACTTGAAAATAGAGTATTAAAATATTATTCTAAGAAGTAGTTTTCATGCATTTAATATAGAATGAACTACCCGAAGTACAGAATTTGTTCAAAATCAAAACTAAAATAACATTTATAAAAAATATACATATGATTATCCTGCTGTATTTATAAATGTTTGCAAAAAATTTATAAAGATAAATATATTGTATACTTGCAAAGATAAAGTATACACTATGCACGTTATAACTATATAAATACAACCTAATCAGAAACCATTTTGTACTAATATGATTTATTGTAAATACCATTTATCGTTTACAACTTAACTCCTGCAGATAAGTTGAATTCAAGCCGAATTTAAGTACTACGAAATCCAAGGCGGTGTTTTTAGATATGTAAATACTTAGTTTTAGTATAATTTCTGTCAATATAGTGTATTACAAGCTCACTTGATGGGTACTAATCAAATAAAAATAACTATTTACATATGTGAAATATAATAATTTAGCATCATTAATATAGGTACATAACTAGATGCATCAAATATCAAATTAAATTCAATAGAAATGAAGTACCCTTATCCATTTATCAATGGAGAAAATATCGCTATCATTTATGGTTATATCTGCAAATTATAATTATGTTTAGGTATTGTATTAATTGTTTTTTACGTAAACCCAATTATTTGATCCCTGCAGGTTAAATTTATATGTATACAAGTATACAACACAGCTCACACACATCGCGAGTTACTACACTACATCGATATTCGTGTAAAATAAAACGTAACTAGGACGTATTGATATGTATTTTCAATCATATTTTACAGCATTCATGTAGTATTAAATTGATAAACTTTAGATTTCTAGTAACGCAGTATCACTATAAAGTCACCAAAGTACATAATTAATTCACGTAAAACGCACTGCAATAAAAAAATGAAAATAGTTTTTTTTTTCCATCTCCACAGCTACAACGGTCTACAATGTTAATAAATAAAGCCTCTCTGGTTCAAGACGGGCGTCGAGAGAAAATACAAAAACTAATTAAACTTAATGTTAAAACAAACATTTAAACTTACCATAATACTAACAACTGAGAAAGCCGCGGAAGAACCGACGACTAATGTAATTTATTGTTTTCATTGTACGATAAGAAATCTAAACATAGTTCACCGATCGTGTGGAATATAAAGAACTAGCAAAGTACCTACCTAACTAACGTCTATAAAACTAGTCTGAGATTTAATCGTTCGTATGAGCTGTTGAGCTTTTACGGCACTATTAACATACAAATTTATTTTTTTTAAAGAATCGTACCGCCAAATAAAATATAATAAATATCAAACGCGTAAAAGTATTACAAAAATGATAAGGTATTTAGTAGTTTATATCATTATTTATTATATAGTAATATTATTTCAAATAAACGAATCGAAAATTTGATAGAGTACACTTCATTGATTTGAATCTACTTCAAATAATTACGTTCTGTAGGTATGTACCCACCTACACGGCTACACAAATGAAAGTATAAAAAAATAAATAATATTTAATATTATAGAGGCGAAAAATGGTCAGAACTCGTATTTCGTTTTTGTGACGAAATGCGTATTTTTCTCGTGGTAAATTTGATTGAAATAATATTACTTTTCATCCGAAAAATAACATAGGTATATATACCCATAGTTGATTCGCCAAATCCAGATAATGTGACAGTGTGTGAAGAGAGTGTTTTTTCCTCGGCGGGTTCAATCAAAATAATGGATTCTGGTTTCGGTGAGCGAGGAAAAATCATAAATATATATATATATGTGTAAACTTATATATCTGTAATATTAAGCACGTATTCGATTTCCGATGGAAAAAAAATATATCAAACCTTGTATGATCCCAGATTTCTGACGGAGCATCCTAGCTTTACACTACGTCCTGCAGGTACTGTCACGTTCGTTATGGGTTCCGTAAATTCCGGATCACCCGCAATCACTGAAACAACAAAAATATATTTTTAAGCACTTATTACGATTATTTTCAATATTATGTTATTATCAAAATGATGATCGACATCGGGGAGGGTTCTTAATAAATTTGAGTAGCAAATACCCAAGCACAATAAAATATGTATTAAGATGTCCTGTGTACTTTTCAAACGAAGCATAACGATATAATAATCATTTTTTTTTCTATTTCGCTTGGTACTGAACAAATAGAATGTAGAAATGTGGAATGCAATCCCAAACGGAATGACTAATGAAATATACAACAGGCTTTAATCTTAATGTAAATTTAATATTTTACCATCCGAATAAATATGTTTTTACTTAAATTTGAGAAATAATACTTATTGCTACGAAAGACAACTACAGTTCGATTCTATACTTATACAGAGCATTATTTTAATGTGTGTATAACATTATTATTTATTTTAATAGTATGTTAGGTCCTCAATTAGTTGTTCAGTTTTTTAATCCTAATTTGAGAATATTATAAAGCTCCAATATAAATAATGAAACTTCTAAGAAAAAAAATGTACATTAGTTGAAGAAAGTTCTAAGTAAATTACAACACCCGCAAAACTTGACGAACTTATGAACTTATTCACAAAATGATAACTGAATATACATTTCTTACGTATATTGAACAATAGAATTACGTGTTAGAAATATATATGTCCTAATTATTTATACTTTACAATAAATAAACTTAAAATAAAGAAAAGTTTTTTCCAAAAATGATTTTTTACTGTTCTCTGAATTTCTGGTTATATACCTTCATAAACACAAAAGAAAAATTAATTCGTTTTTAAAATACTATACAGAACAAACAAAATAATCAAATTTCATAAAAATTGAGTTAAAATAGTATAAAGTTATAAAAAAAGTGACTTCAAGTTGAATAGAGTAATTATTATTTATTTCAACTTAAATAATAAATATATAACGAGTACCTAAAATATATTCAAGCATGATTTTTGAGCATACAAACTATTACATGAATCCAAATTGAATTATTAAACGGAATATTATTTAATCATCAAATTAAATAGACATGTTACACATTTTTGTAGAACTATTATACGCTGTACGGTCGATATGTATATAAATAGAACATAATATACATATATGTATTGAATATTATTTTCCATCATGTCAAAGTATGATAAAAATGCCTAAGGTAAGTCATTTGCTCCAAAATGTATGTTATAAAAAAAGAAATAAATTTACGATTAGTGATTACATCTTAATTTCAAAAATAGTTTTACGTATAATTAAACAAAATGTATTGTAATATTACTTCAACCGTCGACTATCTTGAATAATTTAGTATTTGAACTAATATAAACACAATATCTGAGCTACTCATGTAATATATAGTAATTTATAATGTCCAAAAAAATCTTAACTTCCTATAAGTAGCATGATAGAATGTTGATCATTTTTATCACATACGTGCGCGGGACATATAGTATGGGACTTTTATCTAGAATTCCTGCACAACACCGGTGATTTTAGATATGTTTTTATTGGTTTATGAAGGTTTATTATGATATTGCAATAGATAATTTTTTTTTTTATGTACTTTGTATTTTTGTAAAAAATATTTAAGTTCCTTTCTACACGACACAATTTATTGTTTTCATAGTTTCAATGTAGAAAAAAGTTTTTGTTGGTGTACACACATATTTCTGGTTATTAATAAACATTCGGTGTTTTATACAGAATATATTTTGTATGATACCAATATTTCTATACAGTAGAATCCGCTTAATTGGTACACCACTTAATGGGGGCGAATTGGCATAGTCCCGAACGAATGTATTCGTTTAAGGCAATTTAACTTCGTTTATTTGAGACAAACCATCGGTTGTACGAGTAAGGAACAAAAATAAAAGCGTCTAATTAGATATTCCTACCTAAATTATCTACTTCTTATTGAAACTGTAATTATCTAATGTTTATAGCTCTATATTATATATAGGTAATGTCAACTATGTCAATTATGTCAATCATTTATGTTTATTTTACTACCACAATAAGAGTTGACTAGCCTACGTACAAATTCGGAAAACTTTATTTCGCGTTCTTTCGTCTCTGTGTAGTAACGTATGTGTGTTTTTATTGATCCCAGGTCGTGATGAATTAAGTATGTTAATTAATTTATAATAAATATGTATACATAATAAAATAATCATCTAATTTATTTTTTCATCTACGCCTCAACTCTCATCCAAATGCACTAATTAAAAACCTAGCTGCATTAACCATCCCTGGTAACCCTCCTCGTCGCCTTAAGCGAATATGGTGCGGAGACCTACTTAACCCTTAATCAAAAAATAATTAAATAATTACAAGACGAAAATGTCATCGATGGGTGGCTTCTTCAATCAAATTTTTCAATTTTATATTTATTGTAGCTCATACTCTCATTGTGCCGGAGGTACAGATTGCGTATATATTAATAAAGAAAAAAAAATATTCACGATGTGTAATAGGTAATACTAAATAGTAAATATAATGTACTACTGCTAATAATAAGAATAAGAATTGTATGTAATTTTTAAATAAAGTCTGAATTAAGTGTGTATAGTGTATGTATATATTTTTTAAATAAAATCATTATGTATGTATATATGCACTTTAACAGTTTCGGTTTATTAGTTATTCAGTTAATCGAGACAGTCGGATAATGGAGACAATAATAGGTCACAACCCAAAACAAAATGTGTCCCAATTAAGCGGATTCTACTGTATAGACAAATAATATAAACATATTATATGTATTAAATAGATGCAAAATTAAAAACTAAGAATAAAAAAATAGTTGAAACTTTAAATAGTATAAGGGCATGGTTATAGAAATCGGCTTAAAAACTGATGGGCCACTTTTAAAAGCTTCGTTTTTTTGTATTACGTATAATGAAACTTTACCAGTGGAAATGTATATCGATTTTTAAAAATTTACAATTTTTTTTAAAAATAACAAAAAGTTTAGGCGTGGAACATTATAAATTATAATATATAATGGTTTCGGGATGTATTGCACACATTATTTGCATCACAGAGGAATATAATTTGACTGAAAACGGTAAATAGAAATGCATTTATGCCGCGTATGATAATATAATATATGCGTATAGCGCAGCTATATATAATAATAATAATGGATATATTATAATAGGTACGTGTGGTTATACCATGGAAATTCGACACACATTTAAGCCAATAATAATGTAGTTGCGTTTATGTAATATATATATATACATACGTACGGGTGTACCTACGTTTTATATTTGGGCACCGCAGTACAGTGACTATATAGGTAGTTATATAAACCCTATAAATAGACGGGTACGGACCGTACAGTACTGGGTACACCTATATTATTATCATCGATACGTTCGATTCGATGGGTGGTGTGCCGCACTGTAGTCGCGTGGGCGGGGTAGGTAACGGAGAAACGTATGACGGCATCAACGTGATCAGACGACAGACACGAGAGCATTATATTATTATATTATTTGGGTACGAACGTATCGCGCTAATGAGACTAAACGAGTGTAGACTAATCCTGCGACGAAAAGCAATTAGACGATTGCGCCCGCGAAAAAAAGGACCAAGCCGGCGGCGGCGAGAAAAACCTGGCGGGAAAAACAAAATAATATGCTTTACATATTATTATTATTTTAATAATAACGCGGACGGAAGAAAACCACCGCGCGTAGGTGGCGGCGACCGAGTGGGCGGGTGTCGTGTGCCGGCGTGTGTGTCAGTCACGCAGCAGCAGCAGCAGCAGCACACGTGTGACAGATGCATCAATCTCGCGCGAACGTGAAATGAGGAAGACGCCGCCGCCGCACATTATACAGAAAGCTCGGAGAGAAAAAAACGCCGCGAAACAACGACATTTGTGTTGTATTATTCAGCCACGTCTCCCCTCCCCTCGCCGCCCCGCCCCGCCCCGCCATCGAGCTCGCGTCACCCGGTGCGTTTCGCCTTGTTGATTCCTCTCGCGGTTTAATATTGCATTCATCAAATAATAATAATAATAATAATAATAACAATAATACAACGAATAAATAACAGAAAAAAAAAAAAAAATACGTAAATCGTATAAATCGTCAACAGTGTATATAACGTATATAATAATACCGATGGGTGTCTGCGTGTGCGTGTGTACAATAAACTTTGTATGTGTTTATGAAAAGCGGGGAGTCGCTAGAGCGCCTTAATCGATTTACGTTCGCGTTGTTGTATTATAATATAATATATTTGTTTTATGTTCGAGTGTTATTATACGCACATTGTTGTCCGCATAAAAAGTGATTTGTTCTCCCTACACGGGACGTACCCCGCTCGACGCTTGCAAAAATCCAAAAAACAAAGCATGTACCTATACTACTTGAGATACGATGAATCGTCGTCCAACGACCTCGACGAAGTTTTTCGCGACTTTGGCACTTTGCCGGTAATCTTGCAAACGTCGAGTATCGCGATTTCGTATGGAATCCAAACGGATGTCATCATTTTCATAAGTTTTCGTCGAAATTATTGTGCGTGTATTTTTCTCTGACTTCATGTCGCAAGATACCGAATAGAAGCCAACCGTCATTGTAGGGTTGATGGTTTCTGACGGAACGTAGTTTTCATTATCATTTTACAACATTAATACGACTAGACCAGGGATATTCAAACTTTTTCATCCCACGACTCCCTTTAAGTCTTCACAAAACGTTGACGGCTCCCAAATTATAAATGACAAAAAAATCAATGTTTATATGATTGTAATTTATATTTTATAATTTATTTACCATGTTACATACATAAAATAAATTAAAGCTATATTTAGCGAATAATTGTTGTAAACAATTCAACGTTTCCCAACCGGTGTGCCTCAATGATATTAGTAAACGTTTTTCGTAAAAATATTTTTTGGTTTTCAATATTATACTACGCGGCTCCCTTCGACAACTCCCGCGACGCCCCTAGGAGCCGCGACGCACAGTTTGGATACCTCTGGACTAGACTATTATTATAATGCTAAAACCAATATCTGCGTAACTAGTTTCTTTGCATAAAAAAAAAATAAAATTTAAAAATGAATGGAATTATGATTTTTTTCAATCACACAGGTGAGACACGTGTGTTAGCCAGTAAAATGTAAAATATTACGATACACAGTACAGTACAGTGTAGGTTGCTTACATATATTATATAATATATGTAAAGGACATTTTACATACCAAGGTACAATAGAATATTAAATATAATTATATAAACCATAAAATTCATTATGACGTATTACTCGAAATAGTGCATAATATACCCGCGTATAACATAACCATTATATTCAAAGTTATTGTTAACACTTCGCACTACTAGTATAAATACGCACGACGCGCTACAGAACGTTTGGTATAGTAGACTATATTATGCTATATACATTTTATTTTTATTATTGACAAAAAAAACTCTCGGCAACAAGGGACATTGAGCTTACAAATATATATTCTATTATTCGATCTACTTTATAGAGCATAATATCGTAAAATAGTTATCTACTTATCGCGTTTTATACGAGTATGATGTACTACTATTTCTGAAAGTTTTTTCGCACCGAAATCCGGACTCAAGCGCGCCGCTGTAAGCGCGGTGACAGTCAAGACTGGGCGTGCCTTAAGTATACTATAAAGACGCCGAACACACATATCCGATTTATCGGCGTGCATAATAATGCGGTAGGGATTGGACGGTTGGGCATCTGGCCGATAACCCATGTGTACAGGGTTGCGAACCACGTTCGGTCGTTGTTCAATATATATGCATATTATATATATGACGGCCGACCACCGCCCGATGGCGGCAAAATAGCGTCTTCGAACACGCACAATATCGCCGGTCGGGTGCATGATTTAATCGCGGTTTATCCCAAGGTTCGATTTAATATTGGACGAGACGTTTGTCTTTTGACTCTATACACATTATGCACATATTATGATAATAAGACGCCCCGGAGGAGAGTTCGGGAGCTGCACCCTTCCCTCGAGCGATCCACCTCAAACTTTGTCCGAGCAAACTAATATTATTATCACTGCCGGAATTTAACGTTATACCGCTGCGGTTGGGTATCGCTGGCTGGAGTGGCTGGGTCAGTGGTGGTGGTTGGGGGGGGGAACTGATAGTGAGGGCGAGTGGGCGAGAGAGAGAGGGTGGAAGCACTACGTGCGGGAGATTTTGTGGGCACCCAAAAAGGACTTCCGGACGCGCCGGCAATTATTAACACCGAGCACAATCCCCGGTATGATTAACCCGGTAGTTATTACCAGCAAAACCGCTGTTTAATATCTCTCGTCGTGGTGTAGAACAGTATGTATTGAGCATGTATTGAAAAATAACAGTCACCGGATATCCCGTAATAAGTAATAACTCATATCGACATGATGGCTAAAGAACATTATTACATGACTGATGGACTTCAAATATCTTTTACAGACACTAAACGACTACCAAGAAAACATTCAAGAGGAAACAATATTCTACTGGCCTGACTTCAGAAAGTCACGAGTAAGAAAAATACTAATTAAAAACGTTCGTACCTTATAATCATCGCATATCTTTTGATGTAAGAGCATATTAAACAATTATGTATTAACATTAATGAAATATTTTATTATTATTTAATTTAAATTAGTTACTTTCAGTTAATAAAACAAATTTAATTTTTAATTGTATAATTTCGTACAATAATATATATTAATCTAGAAATTACAAAGAACATTTTGTTGAAAATATATTTAACATCATAGATTTATTTTTAAATTATGATTATAATTTCAAGCCATGACGTTATAATTTAAATGAAATCAATTACAAGTTTTTTCAAAGCAAAAAAAATCTCCACTATAAATCAGATTCAACGTTTTAATGATCAAAAAATGAATAAAATCGTTCAATATAATAATAATATTACGTAGTATAAATAATGCTACAATATAGTAATTATTACTTTATTAGTAATTCGTATAATTAGTAAATATAAATAATAAAAAATGATGGAAAGTAGGTAACTGCTGTAAATATCTAGTGTAACTATAGTATAGTCATTTAGTAAATCACTGTAATTTAAGTTTTAAATTTAAATTCATCATTGCATAGGAAAAACGATTCTGAGAGAAGACGGTCTATCAGTCTTTATTACTAAGTAAATAGTATAATATATTTTTGCCGAAAACATTGCACTTGAAAATGTCATAGTGTATATATAAAATAAAATAATAAACGTTAAAATTCTCCACGAAATACATTCTTGAGTTACAATACAATACACTAAAATCGTTCTTCTTCGCCTAAATAGGTAAATATTTGAATATTTTGTCCAAATTTAAAATTCAAGAATATAAAAAAATTGTAATTACATATTTTTTTTGTTTTTTTTTTTTTTTATTGCAATATAAACATTATAAACTACTTATGGCCTATGGAAAGTATTGTATTAAATGTTCAAGCTATTGACCAAGTGAAAAATTGTTCATCGATAATTACTGGAAAAAACTAAAAATAAGTCAAAAATTTAGTCTTATGCCAATCTAATATAGCTAAAAACGAAAAGAAATATTTTGAAAATGTAATCATGTGGAAAATGCTAATATTAACATTTTATGAAAATTTTAAGTATCTACTCTTGTTGGTTTTTGAGTTAAACTAAAAAAAAACAAAATTGACCTTGTCAAAAAACTAGTATTAAGGAAAAAATTCCCTGTTTTCCTATTTTTTTTTTTTGTTCTTCTCAATTATTATGAAAAATATTGAGAATTATTTACTTTTAACCTCACTAAGTACAGGGCTGTATTGATCGGGCAAGCTACCGAGAAAATTTTGTTGGGCATATAAAGTTAGGGTCGGTTGTATGACTGTGTGTGAAAATAAACTCATGTTTAAAATACGATTATAGCTACCTACCTAATGGCCTATAACAATTTTAGACATAATTTTGGGCCAGTGAATATGTAAATGGTCGCTTAGAATTCAAATCTCGATAGGCCGATAAACATACCAATCTGGACCTGACTAAGTACCGACTAGTTCAATTTCCTACCAGAAACTACCCTCATGGTTGAAATTTGGAACATTTTTTCTACTTGTAAAAGTGTGAAGAGACAAAAAAAATCCCATCATTGTAAAATCAATACATTCATCTCTCTGCTCAAAATCTTAAATAAGTTATAGCCTATAATATATTAACTATTGTCTATTAAGTAGTTTTCCCGAATTCTTTACTATACTTCACTTTGCATGAGACTTGAATTTTTTTTATTTAATTAATTAAGGAAACGGAACACTTGCATTTGTTGTCTCTATCCTACAAGTGCGTAACATTATGACCAATTTTCGGTCAGCAGATAACGTATTGCTTCGTAGCTTCGTTAGTTTAAAAAATAGAGTGAAAGACCTCGTATAAAAATTGATGGTAAAAACATTATCTGTGTTTATATATGTGCGTTTTTAACGATAGTTCAGTTTATAAGTGAGTTGTTAGCATTTTTAATTGACATAGAATTTGTATTATATACACGGCACTTGCTAAAAAATTAATTTTTAGTAAAAAACGCACAAACAAATACAGATTAAGTTCTTTCTATCAAGATTCATAATAGGTCGATTCACCCTAATTTTTAAACAAACGAAGCTACCTGCTGAGCGTAAATTTGTTATTATACGCAATTGTAAGACAGAGACCACAAATGCCAATGTTACGTCCTATTAATCACGGAGTAATTGAATATTTACTATTGAACATCGCATTCGTTATCAACTACACAAAATAAACATTAATTCTCATGATTATAATTTTAGAACTCTATATTATATAATATTAAAGCCACCGACCTGCAGTTATTACACTATTCCGATTAGGTAAGCGCTGGCAATATATTTCCTTGTAAAGATCAAATGTATTTTCCACTCGCTATTCCCAGAATAATATTGTATTTGTAAGTTATTCAAAACTGGTCAAAGCTTGGACAACAAAATCGGGTCTATATATGATTCTAAGACTAGTCCTGAGATGACGGAATCTATGTTAACGTCCAAACCCTTCGATGGTTAAGTGAACTTAATAACAGTAAGTAATATGTATAAAAAAAGTCTGTGATATAATTTTATATTCCACGAGTTTTCATTTATTCAAGTTAATTTTAAAACAAAATGTTTGTGAATTACATTTCTCCGTTTATGAGTCTATGACCCTCTCCGTAATTATGTTTATTTTACCTGTAAGTAGGTACCTATGTTAATTCATTTTATTAAATCATATTTTATTACACTTTGTCGTATTTAATCTATTTTTTATAACTTTTTTATACTCAAGTATTTTGTATATAAATATATTTAATACATACCTCTAATATAAATATAATATTACGATCAACCCATGAATCATGTTGAGTACATTGAGCTAATAAGATATTTCACGGAATTCCAAAAATGTGAAAACACTTGAAATAAACAACAAACTGATACTAGTCTAGGCTTCCAACTGACGAAGAAATCACTTTCACCAATCCATTATCAGAGCAACTGATACATAAATTGGAAAAATTAAAACATTAGTCCAAAATGACCAAGTCCTCTAGTGGAGCCACTCCATGGATTATACAAAACCACAATACTATGTAAAAATAGATGGTGCACTTTTGCATTTTACTGATAACTAGAACCTACCTCAATGCAGTAGAACCATATAATATGAGGAATACATTATTGTACATCAAATTTACAATAATTATTGTGTCAAATAATAAGACAATGGATAGGAATTGTCAGCGCTAGAGCTAAATATCATTGATGCATTGTTAATGGTCAATAATTTCTCATAAAAAATGTTTTTCTTAATTGGTGGTGATACTGATTACTGATTTGAGGAAGGTTTCACCTTACAAGACTCAAGAGGAAAAAATCAAAGTAATTTCCAGCAATATAATATGGTAACAGCAATAGATTTAAAAAATATATTTAATATCTAAAAATATATTGAACAATAAAAAAAAAGTAGTGGTTTTAAATAATGATTTATTAAAACAGCATTATATCTGTTTGGGATATTGTATTATTGAAATGCTTACGAACTGATGAACTGTCGACAACTGTGGCATCATATAATGCAAAAATAGATACGAATGCATTTAAATTTATTTAAAGGTTTAGTACAAATATTATGTTTGAGTTGTCAAATGTTGTCTGATTAAGATATCATTAATGCCAATTAAAAGAAAACACATTTGAAATAAAATCGTGCACCAAACTATTTTGTACGCATTTAAAGCAAGGAAAATTTATAATATGTTTTCACACTTTGGCGGTGATTATATTCTTAAAATATAATAAGTTTATCATGTGAAATTATACCCAATACTTGATTAAATACAGCTTACAATATATTATTTGTTTTGCTTGATGAAAAAATTACGAAATGTGTGTAGCCGGAAGGTTTGAATGGTTTGAGTCATTGATATAACCACTACAGGAGACAACGAAGATCATAACAATAATAATAATAATAATAATAATAGTAATAAATAATAATAATATACACAAGTACCTAGGTAGTTACTAAAATCTGAGCACGGCGAAAATATAATTTTACACAAAAGACAAAAGTATATCATTCTCCTTTTTGTTTATATACTATGCGAACACGCTAAAAAAAAAAAAAAAATGGTTTCATTTCATATGTCTGCGCCGTTCTCACGAAATAATGGTGCAGCCGATCGCCCTAGGAGATCCAATATAACGCCGGAAATTAAAATCGATTACTCATCCAGTCAGTAAATTCCGCATACGTTATATTATAGAGGTGGGTAATGGTAAATGTGTACAACAGTGGTATTGCCATGCATTTATGTATCCGAGTGGACCGTATTCATATATATTATTACGGTGTGTACGGTTCTCGATACGAACGCGGATAACGACTTGTTTTCCCCTTGCGACAAAATTGAAAGCACAAAAAAAAATTAATATAATATTCCAAACAACGGGGAAAAAAATCACTTTATTCTGAACTCATTCAGTTAGTGTAGCATGGGCATAGGTATATGGGTTTATACGTAGGCCATATATATAAGTACCTATATCGGTTGGATACACGTATTAATTTAATATATTAAATCTCTAAGATATTATTCGTAAGAGGTATGGGTAGGTACAATGCTAATAAAAGAAAGCATGATATTATATTATTTATGTTTAGTAACTATTCGATTGCATGTTGTTATTTTTATTAGAATTTCGAAATTCCGATTACTAAACAAATTGTTCTAAAAAGTAATTTGGAAAATGTTTTTGATATTTTTATTTCTTACAGACATTATAATATCTCCTATATATTACCTGTATAAATTCATGAAATGTCTTTTATCAAAACGACGGTGTGTATAAAATAATTAATTACGATTATCACATACCTATATATTTGATATTTAAATAAATCTGTTAGTTTTAAAATGTTATATAAATACCCTGTTGACATTATTTAAGACAGTTATTTTGAAGTTCATGATTTGGAATAGTTGGAAATATACATTTCGCACAAGAATTCATTATTAAAAAAGGGTATTACGTTTTAGAATTACCCTCTCCGGCTATGCATTCAAACTGTAATACCATTATAAGAATCAAATTGAAATTGTTCAAATTCTATAACAAAAATGAAAAAACGAAAAAAACGACTTTTATACAATAAACGCATAATTATTCATTTTCTATTTAATTTAAATCTCAGACAACAAGTAAAGACAATCATTAAAATTGATACACTTACTAATGATGTACATATTTTACAATACAATACAAAGTACAATTTGTACAGTATAATATGTAGGACGTAGGTGTATTTAAATTGTTTATTTTTTTTTCATGTACTTCTAATTCTAGCTGCTTGTGTAGGTACCTACGTCTTATTATCACGCTAATATGGTGTATCACGTAAGTGTTTCCTCCTAGTTTACTAGTTTAGTTTTTAATAAAAGTTTTTTTTTTTTATTTCTATGTTTTCTACCGCTAACTTTAAATGGATACATTTTTAAGTATTTTCAAGTAAATCGTAATTACTGCCTTATTGTAAGCTCAAATATAGTGACATCTCTCATTAACAAAATTCGATTGAACCAAACTCTATACAACGAAATTGTATGTTGAATCATACATTTTTCATTCAAAAACGTTTCTATTTAACAAAAAAAAAAAAAATTATAATTATCGAATTAATGTTGCGTTATTTTTTTGTATAACAAATTTCAAAACTTTTGTTACATATTTATACAGTACACGCTTGTTAATCAGACTTATTTAAACAAGTGCTAGCATTTTCACGGACAGAATGGTGCAAAAGTTGACAAGTTGTTTCACAACAGGAATACAGGATATCAGGAAGTTCTTTGACAACAATGAATAAAAAAAACTACAATTTATTTAAGTACTTAATATAATTTTAATTTATTTTTATTTATTTACTAATATTATATTTTATTATTTGGAGGCGTTTTTTAAACTGAAAATGAATTTCATAAATGAAAATGATAATATTTTTTTTTAAAGAACCTCCAATAGTTTGTTAAATAAAAGTTCCACTTTATTTAAATACAAAAATTGTAATTTGAATTCAATCTAAAAATCATTTACTGGTACATATAGGAATAATAACATTAAAGTAGTATCATTGATTTTACATTTATGTTATTAGTTTACACGGTGATTTTTTTTTTAGTAACTTCGTTCAATTCTGGTAAAAATATTGCTAAAATGTAATGTCACAAAAGAAATATTTTGTGTTATTGGTTGAAGAAGTCCATAAACATTGGTGCTAATTTGTATAGCACTGATTTTTATTTAGATTTGACCGATTTGGGACCATGTGTGTAGTACAAAAATTTGGATATTTTAGGGGCTGTTTCTAGGTACAATGATGAGTACAAAAACTACAGAATGACTCTATAATAATCTTAAACTGCATAATATGAACCTGCAAATATTTTAATTAATGTAAACATTCCTAGAGACATGCCATTTTTAAAAATTATATTTATTTTAATTATAATACTATGGAATATAGTATTTTTAAGTGTTGAAAACTTTTGCACAGAATTTTGAATATTGAATAATTAAAATCAGATACATATTCATTATTTTAGCAACAAAACAAATTGTGTTCGATTTATTCTTTGATACTGTTTTTATTTCCCTTTCATATGTAACACACTTTGAATCTGTTGTCTGCGTATGTTTGTATATACCTCTGTGTATACTTTTATGTATATATATTGTACTTGTGTAACAGCTTGTTTAATTTTTCGGTTTTTTTGAAATGAACAAAAGAAAAATATAACAAGAAGGGGTTTAAAAATTATGTATATAATTATATACACACGTCAATATTTTCATTTATAATATAATGAATATTTTGAATTTTGATAACAATACATTATTTTCGAAATCGCATTAATTTGTAATTATATTGTATATGATGTGCATGTATTTATTTTACACTGATATTACCTACATAATATGTGTATCTGATAGAATAAATTGTACCGCAATACTACGGTATCACAATAAGTAATTTTAATTAATATTGTGTAGTCGTCGTAATATGATATCCTATATAATCTGATTAGAACGTATTTGCAACGATTGTGACTTTTAAGGGATAAACTGCGATTAATCGACCGGTCGCCATTTGATTTATCACGTTTGACGGTGTGTTGAACCATTGGACTGCAACGAAGCCTACCTCGAACGAAAACTAAGTAAAAACTTAATACAATTATTATCCATAGCGTTAACGAGTATTACAGTTATAATTAATATTCGTTTCATACATATATATTGAACATTACCGATTTGTGGACGATTTTAATATTTTCGACTGCGAGACGGAAAGGGATACAGCGAGTGAGAGATAATCGTGCGGCGTGCACGTGACACGACCACGGCGGCGACGGTGCCGTACGCATTAGTCTCGAGAAAGTATTTTTCAAGGGCTCAGTCGAAAAAAATTCTGTACCGTCAAACACGCACCCCTCACGGATATAGTGTGGGTGAAGAGGTGAGCCGACCACCGTGTGCGATGAGACCGCGGTTGAGTTCCACGTGTATATATATATATATATATATACCTATAGTCATTTATTTATTATTATACTAATTATTATTATTATTTTTTTTTTACGACCGTCGAAACCGAGGCATTCGCTAACGGAAGGGAGAGGGATGAAAATATATAATAAAGAGCATTCGTCGTTGTCAGCGACTCTGCGGAGTAATGTATAGAAGTAAGTTTAATATACTAAGCTATAATGTAATAAAATATTATGAAGAACTTGTATAGAGTCGAAAGCGAAGGGATAAAAACCACGTACGCTCCGCAATCGGTTTCATATTATATAGTACCTAATACATTGCAGTATAATTTCAATACCACGACGAGCCCGTTATATTAAATAATAATAATAATATGCGTATACTTTGTGTATCTATTTTGACGTGTACGCTGTATACACGCCACAGCACATACACGCACCAGCTGTACTCTGTATGCACACACTGCGCTGCTGAAGCAGTCCGGAAGTTTGCGCACCCCGAGGCGCATATAAATTCCGTTGTTGACACACCGTCGAGGATGTGAAATCCCCTAACATGCACCCCCCCCCCCTCACTGCCACCCACGCTCACAATGAGGTAGATTTCCCCGACACCGGCACACAATAACAATAATCATAATAATAATAATAATAATATATATAGGTACACTGCACACTCGCCGTGGCGGTGCATAAACGTTGCGACGATGTCGTCGCCGTTGTCATCGACGTAAGTTAGGTCGGTCGAGTACGGTCGGTTGGACGTGATATATACGCGAAATGGCGAAATCGAACCACTATCGAGGTCTCCGTCAACCCTTCGAGAATAATATTGTTGTATACGACTCGCGAGCGCATTTAATATAATAAAATCTATAGTTTTAAGGTCACGACCCTATATATGCGAGCCTCGCCGTTGTCGCCGTCGCAGCGGATGCGACACGTCGCGTTACCGCAAAAATAGGAAGGCTATTTCAATTATGCAAATTAAAGCGAACGGGACTTTGCACGGTGGATGCGATTATTGTGCGTGTGGGTTATATACGCACGTGGCGATGACGACACACCACGGTAGGGGCAGTATAGATATATATATATACACTCATCGCCGCGTCTTTCCAACCCTCGCCGTTTCACCTCTCTTTGTCCAACAACCCTCTCTTTCCGTCGGTTTCTATAATAAATGTCTTTCTTTACCCCTCGAGCGATTTCTGTTACTGGTGCGGGGGAGGCACGAAATTTGACGGTGCGAGACGAGAGCCTCGGTAACGTCCTCCGGTGCATGCGGACGATTGACAAGCGCTGGGACATACATAGGTACTGCAGTTTATTAATATGTTTATCGAGGTAATAATATTAAGTAGAACAAAATGTTTCAAAAATAAGGTATTACTGCAGTCTACTCTGTGTAAAGAAGAATAATAACTATAGAAATTGGCAGATTCCAAAGGACATGGCACGTGGTACATCATAAAACGTTGAGACCTGCTCCTATATAATACGCCATATAGTATATTTGTATACCAGCTACAAATATAAACGAGCGCAATAGATGCATTGTGGGTAATTAAATAAAAATTAGTAATGCAAATGTAAATTGTAATTACCTTTAGTTTAATTTATATGAGAAATTCCTGTACGGTTATTGTATATAAATAAAAATTGATAATCATACAGTTCAAACAATTAGTATGAAGTATATTAGCCATTAGCTAGGCACACCTAAAGTTATGAATTTTCAATATAGCATAGTGCCGTAGTTTTAAATATTATTTTTCTAATATAATTTTTTTCTAATAAATTTTAGACGATTTATAAAAATATTTTCAAAAAACTCAATAAATTATTACGACAATTACTACAGCCAGTTTAACCACTACAGCCTAAAGCATAGATGATTCATAGATTCATCAAAGAATTACAAGTAAAGTGTAGCTCAAAAGCAACCACAGAATTTAATAAATTATATAGTTTATAATATAGCCTATATTATATAGGAGTCCATTTCTAAAATAAATTTGTCCAAATAACACGTAAGAACTAGTGTCACATTAATCATTCCTTCCCATACACATTACAAAAAAATAAACATAAACAGTAGTTTCCTTATAAAATTTTAAGTCTCGTCCGTTTTCTACTTAGACGGCCAGCAACGCTAATTTCCACGGTATCTCGTTAATCACAGGACCGGGTAAATCCCGCTTAAATCTCAGGCCGAAAATACACAAGAGGGGTGAATACAAGGATAGTTTTACCCCTCTACGTGGGGTAATTGTGCAATGACAAGGGAGACAAAAAAAGAGTCCTGAACAGGAAGAGGAGAGGATGTCATTTGTTCGACAAAACATAAACGGCATACGACGAGCTTTCCCCGTGTTAGTCGTGTACCATAATTAATGGTGTCAACAACTCCTTGGAAAAAAAAAATAAAATTATAATACCAAGGAAAATGATGTGCAAAAAAAACTTAGCAAGCGAAAATATCACCTTTGCACGTTTTTGAGTGGCTTTTAAAATGATTATACACTGTGAAATATTTTCAAACTCACTTTCGCATAATTATATCGTTATTCATTACCTAGGAAATTAATGTAAACGCTGTGACATTTATTTATCATCGTCGCTGTGATAAAAGTTATATAGTTTTGGAATTATTTGCTATATTATATACATAGGACTACCGAATAGTCACGAGCTGTAAATGCATGTTTTAATTTTATTAACTAAAAACGCAAATTATTTGTTTATAAATGTTTATTTTTTTCCGAAGCTTATTAAAAATGTTAGTAACATAATTGATTTAATTTCAATATAAAATCAACAGTAGTAGCATGTTTTTTTTTCAAGAAAAAAATGTTTTGTAATAAAAATTATCACTATACGTCGAGTGCGTTAATTAAATTATCTAAGTTACATGCAATTATGGTTTGTTAAGCAAATTGTTTTAACAAATGTATAATATAATGTACAATACAATTTAGTTGTAAAATGTCAGGGTTTCAATGCCATTCATTTGTGGTTTGATAAATTATAATACTAAGTGCTATACAATTTATGTAACCCGGTAAGTAACAAAAGATAAAATACACAACCCCACAATAAAATAAGAGACCAAAGAGACTGCAATTTTTCGAATCCAACACAAAGCTATTTCTATCAACATTATTTTCTGTTCATTTATCACTACCTGCGACACTATACGCGAATTGATAAACAATGGAGAAGATAATGTGTATTAAGTATGTTTTGTTAATAATATCTTCCAATTATAATTTGACATGAAACACAGCAGTAGTATTATATGAATCCTTATACAAAATAATTATATATTTCCATCAATTCCAATATAAAGACTCATTATGTGTATTCGAGCGTATAAACAAACTTACATTATTATATTATTACCATTCATCTATATTTGCTTATTAGTTATGACGTACACTTATAAGTATTATTTCTCATTTGTGCTCAAACCTATAAATTCCATTTCGGTACTCCATGAGAACTTCAAAAATTAATTAAAACAATAAATAATATGAAAAAATTATACAAATACCTGTATAATATTATTACGTTTACATGTCACGAATTCGAAATAAGATAATAATTAGGTGACGGTTGTAAGATAAACGTTTTATATTATATAAAAAAACAGCTAGCACTTTAAAGAATAAAGAAAGATGATAGTATTAAAAGAATATAAATTTAAAGCCGTCTATATGGTTATTACGTACAACATAAAAATATTATGAACAGTATAACATATTCATACAGGTAGGTTATACCTATTTCCGTTCTCAATTCAAATTTCTTCCAAAAATGTCCCCAAACATTTTTTTTCTTGCGTAATACTTTTACGTTTTATTATAATATACGGTTTAGTTTTCTCATTTATTTTATAAAGAAATATAATATTTCATAATCTTTTTTCAAAGGTAAATTCATTGAAGCTGAATAAACCAATCCATATACATATTATAATAATATAGTATAAGTAAAAACCTCATACTATAGCGTATAAAAATAGTAAATAACTAAAAAAATTATGAAAAACAAAATCATTTTAAAAACTAAACGTTCTCGTTAGCTTAAGTTAGGGTTTAATACTATTTATATCATAATTTATGACTTACAATAATTCAATTACAGAAAATTACTGACGTTATTTTAACGCTTCTGATTATACTGCAGTTCTTTTGTATTATAATAATGTGAATATATTGTTTTTAATCTACACATGTACCTATAATCACTTAAATATACTTATAATGTGAGTATTGAAGCTCGATGAAACACCAAATTGGTTATTTTGGCCATTCGGAATAATTATAATTAAACATTTGTATTTCAAATATTTAGTAAATTTTGTAGAAGCGTGTGAAAGACAAAAAAATAATTAATTAATTTGAACGATTTAGCACCACTGTTATTTGCCAATGCGGAAGTTGCATAACGAGATAATATATAATATATATACGTAATACGTCTTGCAAACTGTTACACGGCAAGCAGACGATGTTTATTGCGCGACGACTGTTATATTTGTCATACACAGACAGACATACACATTATACAGTGAGTTTTCCTTGTCCACGTGTGGAAAGGGTGTAATAATATGTGGAATAAAACAGCACAGGTTTTGATTAAAAACCACAACGCTCTACCTCGTGCACCTAAAACGATAATATTATGTAGCATTAACGCGCCCCAGAGTAGAGTAGAATTCAATGTTTTTGACGCATTCCGCCGCAACGTCGGACTTCCGGACGGGTCTGAAATATATTCTCCGGCTCTTAGGCCTTTCATATTTTTCCAAACGAACAACTCTCGACGAATGAATAAATAATAATAAAAAAAACGCCACAGCAGTGTGTCGAGAAATGTTTAGAAGAACGAAATTATACGGCGGAAGTGTAAAGAAAAAAAATCCTTCAATAAACGCCCGTCAACCGGAAGTGAACGGAAGAAGCGGTGCTTTTTGGCGGCAACGCGATTCAGAGATCATCAATCTTTTGGGAGCGCGTCGTGCATGCCGATGCAACAACCGCCGTCGCGATGTGGCGGATAATCCCTAGGTTCGGCAGGGATAAGAAGCATTTGGACACGCTTTAATCATACTGATGAGAATTATTATAATGGTAGGTATATGTCATTATTATTCTTGAATTAAACTTTTTCCATTTACTATCAAATCCAAAACCGAAAATAAAAATAAATAAATATAGGTACCTACCGGCCACCGCTAATGGATGAAATTGTATTTTTTGCGGGAATATCGAGAAAACTAGTTATAAATACTAACAAAAACAATATTATGACCTTTTCGGGGTTAACGAATGAAGTTTGTTATATTATTACGAAATAATTTTCGGGTACGTAAATCAAATATCTCTAAAATCATGTACGGCATATGCGCTCACATAAGTCTGTCATAATATAGACTATATATCTTATCAATTTATATGTTGGATATAAAATTTTTTAATTTTTTATAAATACGTTTTTTCGGTTCTTTATTTTAAGTAAATATTATGCAGTAAATATTTATACATTTATTCAACATTTGCACAACAACCGTAATACAACGTTCAAACGAATGAAACTACAAAAGCTACAAATTTTTATTTATTTGAAAAAATCATCAAAAAAATCATAAAAAAGTTTATAAGGTTGATGGTAAATTTTAGAATTCATTGACATATATTTATATTAAAATGTGGTTATATATTGTAACTTATGGGTATATAGCTAGATATAAAAGAACTTGTCCTGGCTGACTGATTCATCATCGCCTAGCCTGAACCGCTGAAGCTACAATGTGCATGGAATTTGGCCAGTAGTTTCATTTTATAACCTATACTGACTAAGAAAAGATTTCCTAAAATTTGAATTCTAAGGAGGTTCTCATGCAAACAAGGATTTTGAGACTCACGATTCACCGTGGAAGTTAAAACTTTTTTTTGTATATAAATGATTTCCATTGGTTACTCGGGAAAATGTTGCAAAATGTATAACGTCGTACATTATAACTTTCTTAGAAGACTGCCCAGAAACAACTAATTTTAATAAAGAAAAGGATCTAATAAATAATAATAATAATTATTATTATAATATTAATAATGGTAATAATGATATAAAAGCAATCTCTACTTGTAAAATAAAAACTGATAAAAAAAAAATGCGAATTAAAGTTTTAACACAAAAAAACTACACACGGGCGAAGCGAAGTTATTCAGCTATATTAAAATATAATAAATATGATCAGTGAACTACTATTATAAGTCCGGTATCTGTTTCTGATTCAAGAACAATTCAAGAACAATTAAAAATACACTATTATAAAAATCCAATAAGTTAAGAGTAGAAAGAAATATTATGTTGTATAATATTTTCAAACACAAAAGATCAATTTACGCTTCTTTTAATGTCGTGTATAAACATTTAAAAAAAACTTGTTCAAAGGGATCATAATATTTGTTACGTTTATTTTTATTGTTATTATATAGATTAAATATTGTTATAATTATTATTTTTAGTTTCAATGTAAAAAAAAAACCTAAGAAGTTTTTAACTCTTCGCTATGGTTTCAATTTTCAAAATGATTTATCCACAACTTCCAATACAACTTATTACGCCCCATTAAAAAACAACTTCGAGCAAAAAGGGTAAAACGGCACTGCAGTTATATTATATTAACGTCTAGTTGAAAAACCAATCATTTATTATTCGGATGGGTACAAAGTGATCGTGTCGCATTTTTGTGGTTCTCTCATTCGTTTTCTCAGGTGCACCCGGAAAAATTGCCACCACGGCCAGCATTGAAATTCACGTGAGTGGCCGACGACCGGGGTCGGTAATACAGTTAGGGAAAACAGTTGACCCGGCGTCACACGTCGTGCCAATACATCACACACGCTGCTCACCCCGTCACACCCACATCGTGTCGCATTGCCAGACGTCCGGGCGATGTGTTGTGTGTGTGCTTATTTATTTTCGCGGCTGTCTCCTAACTCTCTGAGAGAACGGAAATTGTGGCCGGCTACCGGTAGTACACCTCGCGACAACGCACGACAACTACTCCTGCAACTATCGCACCCGCACACGCCCAATACCCCGTCGGCCGCCGAAATTTATGACCGTTTTTAGAGGTCAAACATTGTCGTTGTGTATTATAATATACGATGTGGTATTACAGGTATAGCCGCGCGTTATTATTGAGAGTCAAATAATAATATTATGCATATCAATCGTGGAGGATCGTGTACCGGGAGAGAGGGATGATATGATATAATGTAGAATGTGTGCCCGCGCTTGAGTCGTCCCAAACGTACGATTCATCAAAGCGAAAAACGCAATCCCGGACAACCCACACACGTGCCCGCACACGCACCCACACACACGCACACCCTCCGGGAGTATAATAATAATATTATGATGTATCTGTTGCCCGCCGTGAACCCGTTGCCTCGCACCCGCCGACCACCTTTGGGCAACTATATTTTGTACGCTCTCCTCCGCGTTATTTCCGGTCCGCGTAGGTATAGATGGATACGTAATGCGTGCGTGTGTGAGTCATGTGCGAGTCATGTGCACCCTAATGAGAACGACCTTTACACCGCCGCTCCCCCCCCCCCACACACACAGTGGCACTACATAGGATGTGGTTTTGCACGTTTAAACGCCGATATACGTCGGGAGCACTGCACCAAGTGGACACGAAGGAGGACATTGTTTTTTTTTCATTTTGACATTTGGGAATTGATCATTTTCAGACAGCGCTGCGAGGCGCATATCGTGTGTATGCTGTATATATGCTACTCGAATGTAATGTTACCGATGACGTGATATTATGTCATGATGAGATTTTCCAAGTTTAGACTTGCAAAACAAATCAAAGTTGCAGTTTTAATATGTAAGTACCTATTTGTATAAAATATCGGAAGTAATTTGTATCTAATGCAGTATATTGAGACTTAATATATAGTGAATCAAAGTTTGATGATCAAACCTATACCAAATTACCACCTAATATACTTGAATATCTTTAATAACAATAATATTATGAGTTAATGAAAATTGATTGTTGTGAGAACTCAATTCAATGTTTAAATCACCAGATATTATATATCAGAAAATATGTGTAACTGCAGTTAGGCTTAAATATCGTATAATATTAATACAATGTTATATGAACTCATCAGAAGAGCAAAATCACAAATTATCAACAATCTCTGGAAAAAGAAAAATATATTTTGCCTTAAAAATGTGTATTCGTGTATATATTATTACATGACCACTGTTTCTAATATATGAGTTTCACAGAACAACTTTGTAGAAAATGTAAGTTATAGTTTGTACTTTATTCGCTGTTATTATAATTAAATGTATAATTATTTCCATTTTATACCGAATAAAAGTAAAAATATAATACAACCGATATTATATAATAAAATTAGGTAAAATAAATAATGAATTAATAATATTGTTCGGAAGAACAATTCATATAGTTACAACCAATTTCATTTCATTAGTCTTTTACAATCGGTACATTTATAATAAATCATTTAATCAATAAATAAAGCATGAATTCAAATTTAAGAAAATATTTTGTCTCGGTAATGAAATATTACAATATCTTAAATCATTATTAGAATTACTTTTCTCTCGTGAAATTTTCAACCATCAATGGGGCGATAGTTATGAAACAGATATAGGTAATTAAATAAATATGTACCTATAACAATAATTCTATAAAAGTGTTAAATCACCATAATACTATTAATACTTAAGTAGTAAGTGTAATAAAACGAAAGTCACTACCTATATTATTTCCTATTATTATGTTACTTTTCTTTATTGATAATTTTTATAGTATTACAAATTAAATTAATAAATACAATTATCTTTATGATTTTGGTATTTAAATCTGAAAAAAAATGTTAATTTTAAATTAATTTCTAGGTAATGTACCTACCTATACTTTATACATCCATTTTTTTGATACGACGAAAAAACTAAAAGTCCAGGTATGCCATAGAGTTTATTTTGGGAAATATTTAAATTGTTTTAATAACAGGTCTTCTAACTCGTGAAATGCTTACAATAAATATTATTTCTTTTACATCTTTATTTTATCCTCATCCGGCTATAAACTCTTCACATTCTCTAAAAAATAAAATAAAAAATGATAAAACCCTCTATTTTTTCCGTTGTGTTGTTTGACCGTAAAACAATACTTAGTATTTGCAGTAGGATGTGAAATAAAGGGGAAAAACAACGTTTGAAAAAATATTACATTATGAAAATTCAAATTTGAAAAACACATTGTTTACTTACTACGCTGAAACTTGGAAAAAATAAGAAGTTTAAACATGTATTTATTATGTTTCATATTTTTTCAAACACTTTATACCTACAGTGGGCGCTTAATCTTTCGGCACTTGCATTCTCTTTGTAAAGTAAATACATCGAAAATGTACCCTTCCGCCAGAACAACATATTTGCGTGTATTATTTTTTTCAATATTTACTTTATGACGCGATCTCAACAAATGGCAACTGAATATTGTACGAGTTTAAACATTCATTTCGTTCGGATGCTTTGAAGTAAAACACGAAAAGCACAACTCAACGGTAATAATCATTTTGGATCGGGAATTGCCGACCACCTGTTACTTAGGTTTCAACTATATAGCTATATGAACACCACATAAAGTACACGAATAGTTTTGATGTTTAACGGACACGCGATGTCTTGATTGGTGACTGTAATGAATAATTATGAGTACTTAACATTTTTTCTCTTAGAAATAAATTTAAAAAATCAAGACACAATTATTGTCTAAATTAAAAATAAAATCTTATAAATGTTCAATAAATATATGTACCTAATTTAAAATGCTCGATAGCACCTCAAAGTTCATAGTTAAAGTATACAGCTGATAGAAAAAATATCCGTGGCTGGATTTAGGTTTTGATTTATAAAACTAAGCCGAAATACATATATTACTGCTACTGAAAATGTCAAACGTCAAAGTATTAATTAAGAATTACCGTGAATAACTGATACATAAAATAATAACAAAATATAAAGTTTAAAAAAACTGATAATCATATCTACACATTCGCCAGTATTTCTTGAAAATATTATAAGATACAAAAAAACTTCATAAAAACGTTATCCGTGCCCAGTAACCGAATGAAAATTATTAAATTACATTTTTAATCATAATAATATGTACTTACTTATTTAGATTTATTATTAGATTTGACTTTAAAATATGTGTTAAATTTACATATTTAAATTGAGAGCGAAAATAACTTTAAAAACAAATATAAAAATTTTCTGGTTTCAACTATATTAGTTGCCAGTGTATTCCAATGTTGAATACAACATAGAAATGTATATATGTGCAAAAATTATCATATAAGTACCCAACGTATAAAACAAAGTTCAGTATGAAAAAATTGAAATCACCAAAACAAAAAAAATCCCTCGAGACTAGGTTTGAAAGAGCTTTTTGATCCCCCCTCCCCTTTCCCTGAATATTACAATTTTTGATTAATAGTATTGGCTCGTAGGATGAACGAATGTGCCTTTGAAATGTAAATTTCGTCTGGCCAAAAGCAGAATATCTACTAACGCCTATTCGAACCCCTGGGGAAGGATGGCTAAGTTCATATTGTTACTAGCCACCACTGTTAAACTCGTTAACAATGAAATGCCTGACGAACCGATAATTCGCACTAAAATTAGTTAGACCGGAGCCAGAAATATAAACTCAAACTAGAGGAAATAGAGGAATGGTGAAAACTATCGAACGCAGTAAACGTATTTTTGACTTTCAATTATTGACTAATATTTTAGGGTAACAGTATAATAGACACATATTATTCTAGTAGGTACTATACATATAATATAAAATTTGAAGACAAATTTGAACGTACTGAAACCAACTGAAGTATTCCCATTATCCAATATTGATACTTACATCTACAAAAATGACGTATTCTAAATAGCTTCTAATAGAAATAAAAATACAATACTATGTAGTATTGACTAATACATTATATTATAACAATGTAATATTTAATATATAACTGTATTACAAATAAAACCAGAGAAAATGTGCCCTCGTCATTTTTAAAATGCCCTGTCAGTATCATTTTGGTAAATATTTTATAGCAACCACAAGGCTCCTTTATAATAAAAACCTATTTAATTTGAGGGACTTTATGACTTGTGTATTTTAAAGGTTTAAAAAATATAAAAATGTAAAAACAAATTTACTACACTTAACTTATATACTTACATATATTTATAATTTAAAAACCAGATTTAATACTTATGGCAAGAATATTATACAAAAAAAAAAGTTTATAAATAAATGCGCAAATCCCACATTCCACAATAATATGGCGTCAAGTGAACACAAAAATGAAAGATATACAGTAATTTATTTTACTCAGACTTTGTTACAAGATCAATTTTTTGTTTATGTTTTTGTTTTTTTTTTTTTATTGAAACTTAATATACCTACGTAAAATATTATTAGAAAAATATAAAATAATAATAATAAAAATAGCTGAATATAATAGTTACATAATATTAATTTGATTAATAGAGTTTCAGATCCATAATTGCTTTTAATCAATATTTTATTACTTTCTTAACTATTAATTATGTTCACTTTTCATACTTTTAATGTAATTCATACCTATTAATTAATATTATTATTATTATATATATTTATTTCTAAAGTTGTTCTCAGAATTGTTGAGCTATAGGTAATAGTATTTTACTGGAAACTAATAAAAAAATATATTAGTTTATTAATAGTAATAAATACATATTTTGGGTATAAACAGTTTTATTAATATTATATATTAATCACAACTACAGCCTACAGATTATATTTTTTAAATATTCATGTATGTAGTTGCAATAGAAACAAAATATCAATTGTATTATAAAAACGATGATTATAAAACTTAATTAAAAAAAATCTTATTTGACTCAGAAGTCGAAACCATTTGTACATAATTTATTTAATTTTTGTCCAATATTTTAGATTCTCAAAGTTAATATGAATTAAAAAACATCTTTAAAATAAAATGTTTAATAGAATGTAAATTTTGGTTTTTCTTTTATTCAAACATGTTGTTAATACCTAAATGTACACATTTAGACCTCGATACATTGCATTTTGGCATAAATTAAGATTGGAGCATATTTTAAACTGTCAATTGACCAAACAACAAATTTTATACAATTATATTATGTAGGTATCATATTTATCTAAGAATTTTAAATTACCTTCCTACTTAATTAGTTGTATATTTTTTTATTAAAATACATGTCAATCAATGATAAAAATAATTTGCATTTACCATTGAACCATATAATTATGTTACTAAATACAATATTATCGTACAAACACGTATATACACTTTATATTTGCAGCCTATACAGCTTCATAACGAGATTACATAATTTTGAGTTGCTGTATCGATTATGTTATTATGTTAATCAACTATTATGACTATGTTCATCAACTCTTTAATTTAAAAAAAAAACGTCCGTTTGAGCTTCGTTTTTCAAAAAATCATTCGCTATATTTATTATTTTTATAATTTTACGCACAATTTTAATCATCGCATTACTTGTTAACCCTCTAATATTCCGTGTAACCGCATATCGTGCATGATAAAACAGGCGTATTTTGGTAAATTTCATAGTTAATCCTGCAGGAAACGGGTTGGCTGGGAAAGGCATTATATTACACGCCGTTGGCGTATTGCACTTAAAGCCGATTACCTCGTGTGTATATACTATATATACCAAATAATCCGTCATTATTTCATACTTCATTAAACGGCATTATCACAAAAGCGAAATCATATTATTTGACAGATAAATAATTGGACCACAAGGGAATGTATGGATCGGACCTGGGCCATCCATGTTATTATAGTATTATTATAAAGTGACTGAGCAGGTAGACAAAAGTTATATTTAAATGTTGTGCGACTCTGAGTCTTAATATTACATTTATTTTTTTACCTTTCCTTTCCATAACAGTCAAAATAATAATAAAAAAACATATTATGTTAGGTTATAACAATTTAATAATAACATATTATGTTTTTTTTAGTGTGCCTATAAAATAATGTATACAGTATACACGGCGGTTCGATTAGGCAATTTAGGTACATTTACGTCTTGAAATAATATTCGCTCAACAACACGTCTTTTACATTGTAATGATTATATTTATTAGTTAATAATAGTTTAAAACAATAAATCACGGCTCATTATTATAATGTATGTAATTACATTCAATTAAAAACACATAAAAAATCTAATGATCCTAAATTTGAAGAAATACAACAAATGTGAGACATGTTTTCTACTATATAGTGGATACTCTTGAATAATAAAGAGTCGGTAAAACATTTTTATTATGAAAAGGTAAACAAAAATGCAAATCCAAAAAAATAAAAAATATCAACCCCTCTAGAAAGAGCTTCGTCCGGAAAGCTAGTAACCGCCACAAAAGTGGTCACGTTATTTATACGCCGGGTGGCGAATGAATATTCATGCTATATATACTATTCAACCGACTAACGCTCGTGAATACCATCATCATCATAATATTTTTTAATGTACATAAATATTTTTATTCGTAAAATAAAACCATACACAAACTCGACCAGAAGAGGTAAAACAATGTTTAACATGTGTTGCTTATCGTTAATCCTTAAAGGGATGTTTCGACATACCTAATCAGACTTAATTCCTTTTTTAAAATCCTGCCCGTTTCCTTGCAGAGGGTGTAGTTCCCCGACTAGGAATTATATAGATTTCATATAGGTATTACATTACGCTCGTGTTATAGTAATACTGAGACTGATTTATGTCACACGTAACATCGTATCGTTCACTTTTGGTATATATTTTACAATAGTGAAATTATGTTGAAAAAGATAAAATATTGTACTATTATGGGAAAATATTGATAGTTTTCTAACTTCGGAAATAATTAAGAATTTAACATTACATTTTTTCATTATGAAAACTCTGTTTAACAATGAATAGTTCAAAATATGCATTAATATATATTTTAAACAAGTTTCGTTCAAAGTATTTTACAAGTGAATCTAACTATTACGCTTTTACGCTTATTTTCCGCTACTACATTGATTTGTACGATTATGTTAGAAACATAATTTCTATAGTCTAGAGAATTTAGTTAATTTTATGAGATTTATACTCACAAATTACATTTATTTAAAACAAATAATAAAAATTTAAAACATTTTTCATTTATTAATTGTTTGTCAATAACAGTTAAATACAATTTACCAACAATATATTGTATATATACTTAACATACGGATTAAATCTTAAGATAAAGTTAGGCATAGTTGTTTTTTTAAACTTGTGTGTTGTTAATCCTACTAATCTTCTATTTCCTTAACTATAAGTAAAAATTGTTCTAAAAAAAAAACTTTTAACAGTGTGTTAATGGTTTTGCTAAAGAAAAAAAACTATCCTTAGTTCCTTCTCCAGAAATCTACCAGATATAGGTTATCTATCAAATGAATATGTTAAAAATTAAATAAATATATTAACCTGTATTTTGAATGCTTATCCCATTAACAATAAGAAATAGAATCAACTTAAACTAATTTAAAAGATATTAGATACCTACCCATAAGAGTCTACGAAACAATTTACCTTCAATTGGTATTTCATTTCGAAAAATTTAATTGAAGGTTATATTGAAGATGGTAAGTATTTTGTATTACGACTAAGTTCTAAAGAATGTTTTAATTATTTTAATTGGCATCAAGAACATCACTTAGGTACTTCCTATGAATTAACTATTTTGAAATTTTAATGTAATTTGTTTAGAAAAATAATCCATAAAATTTTATTTTTGAATCCTTAGAGAGAGTGGTTAAATAATGTATTGTCTGAAAAGCTACACGGATTTTAAATATAATTCGACCATAAAAATTGATAGTCGAGATAATAATATCAATAAACCTAATTTTAAATTTAAAAAGAAAATATCATAGAAAATATTAAATTGAATAAAACGTTATGTACAAAAAAAAAATACAAACGAACATTTTAGAACTCAGGAAATCTAACAAAACAACTTTTAAAAACATGAAAATAAATTCAACATGATATAATATAATATAATATAATATATTATGTTGGAATACACAAGAATATTTTAAAACTTTTGCCAAGTTTTTATCTTTTAGGTTTACCTTTTACCAATATGCCTCTGGATTAACATAATTCAAGTCTTGCCTATAAGGATTTAAATCGTATTACTGCCGGATTAAACTTAGTATTTGTGACTTAATTATCTATTATTAGGTATATACAAGCATATAAGCAAACACTAATACAAAATTGAAAATAAAATATAAAATTGTACCTTAAGTAACATTAAACAAAAGTAACAAAATAGATTTGAATGTATAAAATAAATATATATACATAATAACAATAAATGTAAATAATATTGTCCGTTTAAATCATAATAAAATAATAAAGTGTAGGTATTTTTTAGTCATATTGAGGTAAACTTAGAGCTACATCAAAACTTTCAAAAATATATATTGTTTAATTTTAAAAGATACCCATAACAAAATAATCGCAACCCTTTTTAGTATGTAGATTTTAGAAAGAAAAATGCGTAAATGGAAATTACTTAATGAATAAATGAATATACCCTGAATATTTAATAAATATGAATAATAAATGAGAAAATAATGAATAGAACACTTGTTTTTAATTAGTTAAATTAGCTTCAAAAATATGAATGCATTTTAGACATCGCACACTAGTTTCATCATATACCTAGATAATATTATACTCTTTAGTTAGTTATTGTACACAATATATTATAATTGATTGATTAATTAAATTTATACTATACAGTAATATTTATAAACAGTGCCCGAAGTGGTGGGAGGATTCCGCTTTCATTTTTTCATAGATTTCAGCGTTCCCCTTTATTAAATTAAGCGAGGAACGCAAGAAACGTGCTCTCTTCTGGGATTTTTACTTTGAAATGGTGTACGGTGTACTTGTTTGGATTTTGTTTTTATTTATTTCTAGCAAAATAACGATCATTTTTTTCCAGAAAACTATTATAGTCGACGACAGCCGATACGGTACCAATAATACATTATAGCTATACTACATACGTCATAATTATTGACTAGTCCAACAAATTCTATTTTCATAATTTTATTATAAGACAAATTAATTGATACTGTTTTCTTGGAAAATGGGTTATTGAAGATAACAATCAATGACGGTACAAAATATACCTATAACTCAGGTGTACCAACAATGGTAATTTTGTTTTCATAATTTTATTATTCGACGTTATTGCGGAGCCAATTTCGTGTGGATTAACGGGCAACGCACGTCACAATGTCACATATACGAGGCACTAAACAACAAAATAAAGGTCTAAATTGTATAATGCTGTAATGTTCATGTTTTGATTTACAATGTGTAAGGGTTGAGGAGGACAAAACTGGTTAGTTTAAAATTTACCCGCTGTAACGCGGAATATATCCGCGAAACGGTGTTTCCTGAACTAAAATCATCTTCAATTTGTGTTCCAATTCAAGCACTGTTATTTATAAATATATATACATAATATATATTAAAGAACTTATATGTACCTATAATAATAAAATCCTATATATTTAAACAGTTGCAGATCCTTAAAACTTGTATTGTTTTCCAAGGATTAAATCATACTTTCAGCTCAATAATTATTTATATTTTAATAAAACATAATATTAATTTATTTTATGATTTAACTAGCATTTTCTTAACAAGATAATAATAATTTTTTTTAATATTTCACAGTAGCAAAATGCTGAAATGGTTTTCTTAATGAAACATTGAAAACAAAAAGGAATTGTACTTATAAATTCCAAATAAGTAGGTATGTACGTTTTTTTAAAACTTCATACTCATATAATTGTAAAATTAATAAATTATTTATTTCACATTCGATATTAAACATAATTTAATAGTGTAACATAAATATTGATCACTGCTATATTATAATTTGATACAATACGTCTTTTAACCCATAATATTATCATAAGCATAACCAAAATTATGATTTTAGTCAATTTAAGTTACAGCGTTTATCATATGACTTCATATTGTAGCAAATTATGTAACATTACAATCTAAACATTGTTAGATAAGTACTACCTTTAAAGTTTAAAATTTCCGTATTTGGATTTTTATTAATATTTTTTTTTGTGTAGGTACCTATATTCTAGTTTAGAACTGAAAATTCAATTTAATATACAATAGGAAATTGAGAATAATTTTTTGGTTCAAACCTTCAAATGAGTATATTTTGTATTAACATTATTAATAATGTTAATTAGGTAATTGATTATATTTTGTATTAACTTTATTAATAATGTTAATTAATTGATTATATTTTGTATTAACTTTATTAATAATGTTAATTAATTGATTATATTTTGATTGTTATCATAATGGTATATTGTGACATACCTAGCATACCCTGAAAAATGATAATTATCGTCAATTAAAATACAATATGTTGTATGTCATATAAATTAGCTTTACTCCTGATAGACTGAAGGGAAAAATTACCGGTGCCTAATCCTAAAAGGTAGAATAGAATTGTTTTTAAAATAGATATGTATAGAATTTGTTGAACAACACAGCATTATTACTATGAGAAAATAAAGTTAAAAATTATATTAAAATATTAGTTTAAAGGTAGGTATTTAGTATTTTATTATTGTAATAGGTATACAATGTATAGGTTGTATGTCAAAAAATATTAAGTTTGTCCAATGATACACCATAATAATATAATAGGTACATTGTATTTATCTATAATAGGTATAGATACCTAAATGTCGGTACTTATTTTTATATTTTTTACCTTGAAATAGTAAGTATTAAATGGGTGTGATCATTTTATTCCAGCAGTCTTACTATGTTCTTATTTATTAATATTTAACCATGATAAATACTGTTTTTTCATTCTTTGCAATTTGATTTTTCGATATTCCCGTGACTGTGCTAACAATAATAATGCATAGTTTGTATGTTTACTACTAGTAAAATATGAGCGATATCGTTTGATGCACCAAACTGGTGTACTGCATAGGTACTGTACGGAATAAAAAGATACAATTCGCATGTGCTGATTGCTGGCACCGGGTGGGAAATGAATAGACACCTACATAATAATAATAAAGTTCAAAAGTTGTTTTTTATCATATTAAGGTAAAAACGGTATTAAATAGGTAGGACAGGCATAGATTTTGTAATTATAGCATACACTTGTGGTGGGGAGTTAGGGGTTACGGGGGGTGTAAATATAAAAAATAGGTATATTATTGTCATGAAATCTGACGAGAACATCGCGGTTACTGACCTGGTGGCGAGGCCGACAGTGCCAACTCGCAGAGCAATCCGACCGTGACGAACGCTTTGCACCACATCGGCGGAGCGCGGCGTCCACGTGGCTTGCTACCATTCATCGTCTCATCACGTCTGTCCACGGGCCAAAAAAAAAATTTTCGATTTTTGATAACCGTTACGTTTGCTGCGGGTGGCAACGTGCGCGCGGCGTAAACTCGCGCGATTAAGTGACGATCGTCGTCGGCGGCGTCGGGCGGTCGGCCACGGGACGGCGTCTGCTATCGTCTGCAGTGTCCCCCCGGCGGCACGCGACTAAAGGGCCCGCCGCGCGACCGTGGCGGTCCGGAGGCGATGTCCCTTCCACCCCCCGCACTGCCGCGGTTGAAACCGCCGCGGGCCGTGCGTGTCGCCCCACCGGCGGCTAAACCAATTACAGGCGACAAACGCGGTGCGCAAACGTCGCGTGGGCGTGGCTTACGTCTTGCGGCCGCGACGGATACCGGTGGACGACGAGCCGCGTGTGTGTGCGCGTGTGGCGAGTGTGTGTGCGTGTGTGACAAGTGTGGTGTGGTGTGGTGTGGTGTGTGTGTGTGTGTGTACGATTTCGTGGACTCTCGGCGAAGAGACAAATTGACACTGTGCACGGTGGTCGGCGGCGGGTGAAAAAAAATATGCAAAAATCGAGATAAACAAACATAAAAAAAAAAATAATTTAAACGCTACTGGTTTCAAGCCCCCGTGCAGCCCCATATAGTCTTCGCCGACATTTCGTAACCGGATCTCGTTTTTTGAACGCTTATTAATGTGTTTATTTATTATTATTATAAATTATAATAATAACAGCATAATTTTTTTCATTCTTCACCACAACACTAAGTCTGACGAAAAAAAATATGCTGTCAACCTCCGTGAGCTTGTTCGGTGTAAAAAAAAAAGGAGAAAGAAAGACAACTTAATCAGAGTATAATCAAGATGCATTCATTTTAGATGACGTTAAAATAAAAATCACGTAACAAATATTTATTATATACGTGTATTAATTATTGTGTATGGTAGGTACCTCCTGTATTTGTGTGGCTATTTAATATTGTATACCTAACCTAATAATATGTTTTCCTATCGACATATATTGTCAATGAGTACATCAGGGAAAATTAACAAATTAAACTATAATTATTTTTACACGGGTAGGTAGGAGGTACCTATATACAATTAAAAATGTATATGTACAATATACACATTTTTTAATCATTTAAATGTATACCTTTTTTATAATATGATAATCATATAGGTTGGTGCAGTATACCATGATTCAAAATTAAAAATTTTACATATTACCTAATTATACATATTATATAATGTTATATCGTAAGAATAGACTATGAATAAATCTATAATATTATGTAAAGCAGACCTATATTGTATCAGAATTCAGGAAATAAATAATAATATTAACTAATGTAATCCTGTAGTTTGAAACTTTTATTCAAAATAAATATAGAATCAACAACAATATTAATAGGTATTGTTATAGGTAGGTAACTATAATAAGTACTCGGTACATATTATAATATTTTATAGTTTATGGTTATCTAGACTTTCTAGAGACTACATTATAAATGTTATGTTAAGTCTTAACGTAATATTTTATCTAAACAAAAACAAAATGACAATAATAAGCTGATTTCTCATAAATGATTTGATATATGACCTACTATTATGACTTAATGAGCTATGCCATGTACCAATTCGCTGTTTGTATTTTAATAGGTAATAACCTAAAAGTAAACTTATCTAATTTTTATTTCAACAATTTTTAAAATAGTTGAATTATATTGAACCTACTGCGAGGTAGGTATACCTATAGTCAATCTTTCTATACCAGTATAATAATATGTTGAATAATGAATGGTGATGCTTCGTAGGTATATATACAGCATAATATATACCTACCTATAACATAAACCATTATATGTATAGGTACGCATAAATCTAAGTAATATCTAGTTATTATGTTACAAGCTTTTCATTTCCAATAACTTTTTAATTAAATATACTAGGTACACTGCCTGTAAGTAAATTTGATATTACTTTCAAACTATATTTATTGAATTCTCTAATTAATAATTATTAGCAAAAATTATTAATTAATTACTTAATTTTATAGTTTGTTTTAATCATTTTTTAATTGTACGGCAAGGGTTTCTAAACATTTATCGACACCCGTGTAATAAGTTCAGTATAAAATAGAAAATTATATGTGGTATTAAGCAGTGTTTAGCCTCAGTTACTAAAGTGTTCTAAGATCGAGCATCAGACGGTGTCACTAGTTTCCGGAGGGGTGACCACCCAGGTTTTTTGAGTCAAATCCTCGTCACATATACACGTGTTCTAACAATCTAACCAACCATATCCTCCCTCATTAGTAATAATCCTACAAAATAACCCAGGCTAGTTACCTCAGATGTTAAAGCCTTAAATCAAAAAATATATATATTATATATAAATAATACGAGTGGTAAAAATGGAAAATTTAAAAATGTATCATTTATTTTTACATACAAATCTAAAAATTTAAACTATTAAAAACACGCATATTTTTAAGATATAAAAACAAATTAAGTAGATTTCAAACAAAAAATTTCCAAAAATGTATTTCATTTAATTTATAATGGGTTCAACATAAAACTACTAGACAGTTGACAATCGTAAAAATGTTATTCAAGAGGCAAACAAGGAAAATAAATCTACTACCCCGCGGCCCATTTAACCATTTGACATTAAATGCAGATAATGTAAAGTTAAGGTTATAAGTTACAACATAAAATATAAAATATAAAAAAATTTTAATTTAAATTAACAACTTATTTTACAGAAACAAGTACGTATTCGTATATTCATGAAATATCTAGTGCCATAATTAATCCAATATTCTTATTTAAAAAAAAAAATGATTTCAGAAATTTAGATGAACAAACATTTTACATAAATTCAGTTTTTAAAGCTCTCTTCAACCTCTCATATTATAATCAATAATTTAACTAATAAAATTACAAATACTCTTAGGTAGGTATATATAAGTTGTTACTCGAATAACTATGTTGTACAAAATTAGTAAATTATTCAAATTATTATAAGACGTTAAATTGAAACTGCATAATTTATAACGAGAAACGTACAAAACATTTATTTTAAACTTCCATAAAAGAGTTAATAAACATAATTCTAAATATAGTAAATTACAGTTTAAGACTAACATTTGAATGCATTTATTTGAATTGTCTTTCTGTAGATCAACCATACAGTTATTATACCGATATAGGTACCAATTATTAATATATTTAAAATAATAAATTAGGGTTAACATTTATGAAACCTATCTGATCAAAATAATCACCAATACACCGATTGCAGTTATTAAAATAAACTATTATTCAAGTTAAAAATAATAATATTGTAATTATTGTGGTGTTAAATAAAAGCAAAAGGTCTTGTTTATAGAATTAAAGTTGATTAGATCTTTTTATTGCGACTTCATTGTAAAAGTTTCATTAAAATATTTTCACTCTTTTGTTACCTTACAATAAATAATTATACTTCACTTTTGAAAGTTTTGGTTATATATACATATACTATACACAGGTATTAACTTCAGAAGTACATTTTTCGAGAGGGGAGACTTAAATACCCAAACGCTGTATTGGTAATTTATTTAATTATTACACATCTTCACTTAACTTTAGTAAGTGTAGGTACTTGCATACATTGTATACATTTTTTTTTTTGTTTTTTTTTTTTGTATGTAGGTATTCATAATTGTATTATAAACTATAGCTGTTCAGCGAGGTGTTGCTCGTGTTCCGTGCAGAAGTTCTTTTTCACTAAAAATATATCTGTAAAAAATGTTTATGCCATATTTCTACCAATTATAATAGTAATATAATATTATATGTATAACTAATTCACCCCATAAATATTCATAAAATTACAGGATACCAATTATACAGATTATAAATAATTGATTATTACGCTTGACAGTTAAAAATCATATACAATATTCCACACTATACCTCCTCTAAATTAGTTATACTATACACATATTATTATACCAAATGCACACTATGATGACCATCACAGCCGATTTCAGTAACTATGATAAAAACTATTAAGATATTATTTTCAGATAAAAGTTATATGTATGTACCTATAGTTAGTATTTTAATAAAATAATCATTAATATTTAACTATAATTACATCATCTACTTGCAAATATTAAAATATGATTACATTTCATTGAAAAGCTATGTTAACTTAGTTCAAATCTTTTTATTAATAAAAACATACATTATTTACTATACCTAGTTAATTTATTTAAAAGAATATAATATCCGTGAATATTGGAATTTATTTTGTGACAATTGAGAATAATCGAAGAATTCGGTGATGAAAAGAAATTGTTCGCTCTCAGAATAGATTAAGATAAATCGGGTGTTGAATTATTGCGAATGATCCAGCAGCAATCATTGATCCCAGACGACCAGACATGCAAAAGTTGATCCGACACAACGACGTAAGCGTGACATCATTAGGAAGAAACGCCACCGGAATGGAACAGCGTACCGATTTGTCCTTATTCGTGTCTTATGGCGAAAAAGGAATAATAAAGTGCACGTTTACATTCATCAAACATTGAATGAAATATTGTAAAAACTTTATTAAATGTTATACTAGTAATATTCGTTTACAAACATATGGAAAAATATTATGTGAACACAAATCAATTATTCGAGCAATTATAATTGAAAAATGTTTATCTTCGTAAATCAGTTTTGAACATAATAATTAATAAATATTGAATATGATAAACATTATATTACTATATCGTAGGTAGCGCTATGAAATCGTTTTAAATTAGCATAATAAACATAAGTTGAAATAAACTATTCAGTTTTTTATGTTGTAGTTTTCAATACCTACATTAAAATTTACCCTTAATATTCACATCATACTATTATACTATTAAAATTATCTTTTAAAAGTTTTAAATTATTTATTTATGGTTAAATGAATACATACACAATTAATATTAAAAGTTATGTTTAATGCAAAATAATACGATAAATAAAAACCACATAGAATATAATAACATTAATACTATTCATAAATTAATTCAAAAGGAATAATTTAAAATGTTTTTTATTTATTTTCATCTTATATTATATTATTACCCTTATTTCATAATATTCAAAAACCATAAACACATAAATCAAATAACACGGGATAAATTTGCCATGTTACGCAGGTATATTAAATGTAAAATGTGTAATTAATTTAATTAAAAAAATACGATAAAAAAATCGTAATAAATCACATAAAAACGTAAGACATAATAGTAAATCAAAATCGATTTTTTTTTAATCATATTCAAAATTTATGTTGAAATCAAAAAAATTTTAAGCCGATTACTTATAGTTATATTGTTCATTTGTATAGGTAATAAATAATAAGTATAATAACTAATATAATATTTCATTTTCCTAATAGGGCCTTTTCACTGGTGCTCGAAACGACAACAGGTTTCTCGTAGTAAGAAATTAAAATCGGAAAAAATTATTTTAAATCAAAAAGTTGTGCTAATAATCATTAAGCAATTAAATCGATATTGTATAATAATATAAAAATTAGTATATTGTTTTTTATTTACATCAGAAAAAACAAATACTAATAAATGGAATTGAAATATTAGAATCAAAAATTTTCATTTTTACTTCAAGCGTTCATTACATACTGTGATTCTTTTACGCAAGTCGTAAAAAATAGCGTGAAACCCCCGAGGGTAACGAGCATCATGAAGCTTGACTCACTTGGTTTATAAGTTACTATAATAGCTAAGACTTTAATCCAGACTGAACAAATTTGAACTGTTTCAAATACATTCCTACTTACTTACCGCACATGCGTCGTTCATTGCTAAATGTACATTATATATTATAATATACATATATATCCAGAAAACGTATATTATAGTAATCGATTTTTCATACATATATTATTATCATGGCATCTCATAATGATACTATCCAGTACCCACATTATTCAACATATTATATTTCCACGAAACTCCTATACAATACCACAATCCTCTCAAATAGCAGTATTTGCAAATTAAACCACACTAATAATTAATAGCAAAACACGAAACGCTAGAGGAATCAGAAATACATATTATTTCACTCGATGGGCTATTATTTAAGTTTAGAAAATTGAAACTAGGATTAAATCATAACAAAAATATTTATCTTAAGAACACAATATAGTATATTATATTAATTACTATTATAATAATCCAGTACGATAACACATTTGCAATTCAACTATAGATATTATAGTGGTTGAGTATTAATTATTATTATACATTAGTTTTCAATTAAAAAGTTTTTTTATAAATAATTTCATTTTAAAATCCATTTAGACAAAATATAAATCAATGAGCAAATAAAACTCAATATTAGAGATCAAGTACACTTCTGAATATCAATAATAATAATAATAATCAGACAGATATTATAATATTTATCTTTAGCAAAATATAAGCACTGTAATAAAATAGACTTCGATGCCGTAATACACTCATACGGAAGACTAAAGTCACGTTGGATACAGGACATGTGTTATATAGTAAGGCAGTGCCGTAGCCAGGGGATGGGAACTGGGGGCACGTGCCCCCCCCAAAATTTTTTTTTTTATGGGCTTCAACTTTTGTATTATATCAATAAATAAATGCATTATACCTAAGTTATTTTATCATTATATTTATATAATACAAACCAATAGGTAAATATTTAATGTATTATATTTTGTAATTTGTATGCCAACTAATTCTCTTGATATATTATTAAATTTCCCAGAAGATATTTTTCCAAAAATATATACGTGTTTTCAATATTGCCAGTTACAACAGCTTCGGTCGATAGAAGTTTTTCTACTCTAAGACGTATCAAAACCTACCTAAGAAATGCTACTAGTGAAGATAAACTGAATGGTCTAGCACTAATAAAATATATACATAGGGATATAGATTAGACACAGCGTCAATATTTGATATTTTTGCTAACAGAAAAGAAAGACGTTTGAATTTTAAACTGTAAGTACTCCTAATATAATATTAGAAAATTAATTTTTAAACTACAAGTCGTTATTTTTTTTACTAGTTCGTTATTCAGTTTTATGATAAAATAATATTCTGTTATTTTTAATATTCAAATTTTATTTTAACACACTATAAAATACAGACATTTTTTACTATTTAAATGTATTTATTTTCTTCATTATACAATCTCCTTTGTTTTTAGCTATCCGGGATAGCCTATCCCACTTGTGTAAGCTATGACTTGTAATACTATTTGAATAAAAAATTAATTGTTATGTAAACAAATTAATATAATATTATTAATCCAATGTTTATAATCATGTTAAATGTATGTATACCATAAGTTGCTAACCATGCTAACATAGTTGTACAGCGATAGAATGAAGTACATGTATGTTTATTGTTTTTATATCAAGTACTTAATATAGGTAATAAGTAGGTATTTTAACATTACAAAAACTAAAGGTAAAATAAGTGCCTGCCTGCGGCACTGTAGTAAAGCAAACAAAATACATTAAAATTCTGAAAGCTCAAAAAATTATTCTCATAAAAATAACGTCAATTTGATGTATATATATTATAGTATAGTATCTACTATACTTTAAAAACAATTAAAATTAATAAATTAAACAAATATAATATATGATACTGCCAAATTACTATTTTATATAACAATTATATAACTGCAAGGGTTATAATATAATACATACGTAAATAAAAGTATATTGCGATTTATTATAATAAATAACCAAAAAAAATTCATCAATTTTAAACAAATATGATAAAGTCATCAAAGAATATTTTGCTTCGTTGCACATTATAAAATGTAACTAATCGCTTAGCGTGTAAGTCAATCATATTATATATAGGATCGAAATATGCTGAATGAGATAGGTGAATCCATAAAAGGATGTTTCTCGTGTATATATACGAGTATTTTATTAATATCTTCGTATTTTTTGTAAATGTGTTATGGCCTATAATATATGAAAAAAATTAATCAAGTGGAAAGAAATATTCAATAAGTAAATAAATACAAAAAACTTTTTACATACAGGGAGAAGCATCATAACCAGTTTATAGGTTTTTAATATATCCATATATTATACATTATATAGCAGTTAATAGTTATCTATATTATTATAATTACTTTTTTTTTTAGACCCTCACAAAATAAAATATTTAATTTAAGGCTTAAACTTAATATTGTTATTTGTTTGTGTCGTATACTAGTATACATGATTATAAATACACTGTTTGTAAACAATGGCACTAAATAGTTTACAAATTATTATGGATTAAAATATATCAATGAATGCAATGTTCACTGTACATAAAAATTAATTTTGTAGTATAAATTGAGACGGAAAAACAAATAAATTGTCAATTTGACTCATTTATAATATTTTATGATACATTTAAAATCATCGTTTCGTGCACTTTTTGCTCGACACCGAAAAGGACAAATACGCACTCAATCAGATACTCCCCGTGAGCAATAAAACGTTATTCATTTGTCGTGGCACTCGGGTGTTGTGTAAAATCGAAAACCAGCAATAGTAGTACTTAAAGTCGATTAGTTACAGCTGCAGACATTAAGCACCGTAGTGAAAAATGCACTGTCGGTCGTTCATTAGCCGACAGACACATTTAAGGGGATATGTGAGCCGCGGCACCCACGTTAATTCCCCGCGGACAGGCAATTTATCAAGGCACCGAGATTGGCAAATCAATCTTGCCAGGTAACTTCTGGCAGACTTTTGGACAAATATCAGTTGGCAAAAAAAAAAATAAATAAATAAAAATAAAAATGGAAACGATATTATTGATTCCATCGACGGCGGCAGGACTGCCGTCGAAAACTCGGGACCCACGAAGATTTGTGTAGGTACACACGCGATCAGAATGACAAATGTGATACTATACACCACCACAAGGGCTTATATAACCACCGTGAGGTAAAATAATGCGTATTCACCATATCCATGCACGGATGACTTGCCTCTGTTTTTCTGGTACACGCACGAAGCCCGTGATTCCATGTGATAATATGAATGCGTGTACACAGTCGCACAGACCCATAATATATATATATATATGCGCGTGCGCGCACACACACACACACACACACACACACACACACACACACACACTAAACAAACACACACACACACACACACACACACACACACACACACACACACACGTGCAAGGATTGTTTTCTGGTGACGGTAGCAGTGGCACTGGAAGTTAAAACGGCCTCGGCGGAAGAAAGTTTGGCCGCCCCCGGGGGTTGATTGTGCCGGTGCTCCGTTGAATACGAAAACGGCCAGTGACGCGTGGGCTGCTGCAGCAGAAGGGCACCTCTAAACAGGACAGGGTGGTAGGGCAAGACGTTCCAGTCGACCAATCAAGTCATGTCTTTTCTTCACCTCCCGTTCGCCCTCTGCCACGTATAACACAGACGGACGGAATCCGTGGACTGCTTACTAAATCAATTGTATATATACCCCGTGTGCGAGCCTGTGTGTGTGTGTGTGTGTGTGTGTGTGTGTGTCGTCATCGCATGCCGAGGATCGCATAGCCCATGCCGAAGGAGTAGGTGTAGATGTGGGGCCCCTCCTAATCAACGGTAATCCTGTTAACTATACACCGGACCCAGGATTCACCTAGTAATTATTGGACTAGAACGTGTTTTACGTACTACTACGAAACCCTTAATTGCTATGTACGCGATGTGTATTCAAAAAGTACACGAAACGGTGAACATGTCATAGCATGCTGTATGGGTAAGTTCGGTAGATATAATAGAAAAATAGACTAGTAAGTCACTTACTAGTTCTAAAATTTTCCTAACATCCAAATATAAAAAGTATACAGTAGTTTAATACATCTAGCATGTATACATGACAATTTTGGCACTAATTAAAATTATTTAGCTATTGATTACTGCTGTAGAAAATGCTGTGACACATTTTTCAATATTATATAAATGTACGTAGTATTTATGCAGATTTTTTAGGTTTCACAGATCAGCGAAGGCTACATAATATTTTGTAAAATCATAGTTATATTATCGTCTACACAATAGAAATCCTATACCTACGATAATATTTGAAATCACTTTTCCTACATCTAAAAATAATTTTCCAAGCAAAATCAATTAATTCTTGAGTGAATAATGAATATTATGCCTACTCCATTCTGAGTATAAAAATGTAAAAACATTGTATAAGTTTGACTGCTGCTATTAGCAAATCATTTCCATAGCGCATATTATGACCTACCTATAATATTTATCAAGAGTTACATAAGTAATAATTTAAATTATTAATTAACGGAATGTTAAATAAATGAAATATACCTATTATGTTGTTAAACTAACTATAATATTATAATACGAAAACGGCATAGGTACTGAATAGAAATAATTAAAATGAAATTCTACTCTAATGTCTAGGACTTCTATTTATTCTACCCTTTTGCAACCATATTAGATCCATTATGTATAATTTAATTTCTGCAAGAAAACAATATATTCTCCAGGTCCCACAAAGTTTTATATAAAGATATAGGTAGGTACACGAGAGCGTATTATTTGATTCTATAACCTATAATATTTTTAACTTGCAGTGAAAAAATATGCAACATGTATACCGTATACTGTTTAGGGTTTAAATTTACACAACCCATCTAGTTAAAATTTGCACACAAAAAACAGACAAATTAAATTTACCCACATTAAAGTGACTATGCGTTTGATCCGATTATGTAATTGCATAATATTGAACTACCGACTGATATAGTATACGTATAAATTTCAAACAGAGTCGGTAAGTTATGTGTTATGGTATAGGTACACAATGGATGATTGATTCACCAGAAATATATTTTTGTTAAAATGTATTATAGGTACAAAATATAATATTATCATAACAAATTAGGCAAGATAAATGTACTAGGCATAGCCGTATAGGTAGTTTGAGTTTGAATGAAATAGTGATGCAACATAACCAATTGGTAGTAAAATAGTAGTTCAAACCGCAGATTTAAAAATTTAACACGTGTTAAAAATATTAGTAGATAATAAGTTAGTTAATCAGTTTATATAGCTACATATTTTGTATTTCTGTAACATCCAAGTAAGTTAGGTTAGGTTAGGTCTACGAAAAACCGAATTAAAAAATATTAATTTAGTCGATTCTGGAACATACCTACTATACTTACAATAAAATACCTGCCCATGCATAAAGTTTATCATTGTATGCTATACGACTTAATTTGCCTTTGTAATTAATTAAAATAAAGTAACACGAACATTATTTTTAATAATATACAACTTGATTTCATGTTTTAATACTTACAGAGGCGTCAGAACTTATTTCGGAAACTTGTAAATGTACGTGTTTTACATGAAATATAGGACGTGACGTTAAATTTCATCACACACGTTACTTATATGTTCGTCTTAATATCATCTTCAGACTAAACTGATTAAAAAAAAAAGTTTCTGCTAACGGTCTTGGGTAGCTCAACTTAATATACTGCACGATATTACACAAAAATATTTTATTTGTATTCTAAGCCAATCGTAAGCATGTGGGTTAAAAAAAGTTAAAATATAGGAACAATTAAGTTAGGTGTAACTGTCAACAACAATATTGTTATGTTTATAAGTACAGGTTGCTACACTTAAATCGATCCGATAATACCCATAAAATAATTTCTAAACCTATATACAATATAATATTGCGTTACGATTACATATTTTGTAATTTGTTAAAATTGTTAAAATAATAATAGGTGTAGAAGTTTTTGTAATATAAATAATTAATTAATTAAAAACTTATTTTTAAGAGTAAATAATTAGATTCAACAGCTTGCTAACTTATATAATTTGTAAACGATTAAATACAAATATTTTTAGTCACATTTATTAAAAATTTAAGACTGAGTAATATAATGTATGAAGTTGTTTTATAAAAATATCTACTGTGTATAGGTACCCGTCTGACATAGATAGTCAGCTCGTATAAAAAATGTTTTCGAAAATCTAATTTTTGATCGGAAATATGAAAACGTACAAAAATCGTTGAATACACGGTATTCGTGTTGACAACTTGTCAATGCACATTGCACATACACACTATTCAGACATTATAACATTGACATGACATGAATGGAAAATCTAATCACATTCCCCCAGAAAAACTTCTTTTTAACCTACTAAATACTGATATACACCATAGTAGTACAAAACTACAGAATATGTACTACATGTATACACAAAATATACATACTGCAATCTGATACAGATAACAGATGTTTAAAAGTTAAACACATTCAACAATTAAATGCCTAAATAATGATTAGTTATAAATGTGTAATAGAATATTAGAAGCTTGATATTTTTTATAAAAATAAGTGAAATTCAAAAAATATTAAGCAACTAACTAAATCATAAAATGAACTAAAATTGTATTAATGAAAATATATTCTCAAGACTTCCGCACAATATTCGTTTCATACCAGTATAACATAGAATCTAAAAATGGAACTTTTTACATTTTTATTGTGATTTTTTGTGATTTTTAAATGGCATTTTTCATTTTTTTAGAGCATATAATATTTTACAAGTTGTGCATAAAGATGAATATTCAAAATGTATCCACAATTCGACTGTTACACTATTACATTGGATGAACAAAGAGGAACATCAAAATCTTAATAACAAATTGATGGTTAAAATATTTACACTCGTTAGTAAAACAATATTCAATCATACCTGCAATAAACATACATTTTTAAGACATTTCATGAGTTCATTTTTTTTAAAAATTGTATAGTATTAATTACAACAAAAACTTATGGAGTTATTACTGTTTCCTAATTCCTATATAGACAACAATGCTACATGTACTGAACACAATGTAAATAAAGATAGAGACATTATCATCATCGTATATTACTTTTATACTATAATAATAATTAACATCAAATTACATAAATATCAAATCAATTAATTTAATTTAATCTACCTACTCGATTCGTATAAATGTTTGTAATAAAATCGAAACAAGGTTTTATCCATTCTTATACCCGCGAAATTAAATCATATTTTTAAAAGAAATAAAATATCCACGTGAGAGATATAATTGAGATACCTAACTATAAGTATAAACACGGACACTGTAGAGATGCACTGATAAACTAAATTATAATCCTGGTAATAAGATATGCAGAACACAATATTGCAGTAATAGTATATTATGTATTTTGCAAATAGGTATACGACCGTTAGTATAGATAGTATACGTCAATATATTATAAATAAAATGACGATGAATAAAACTAAATAAATAAATATACGGGTATAGAGAAATAGTAAATAATAATTTCCAACCCTCCGATAAGCTGAGCTTGTGTGTGGTGGAGGGTTTAAAAGAAAGTTCACAATATTTGTCTTACAACTATAGAAGAGTATATTGACATGGAGTCAGATTCAACGGAGGTATGTAACATAGGTAATTATCATTCTAAATATAACATTTACAGTACATTTACTCAGTTAATAATATATTATGAATGTCGGCACTCGGTTTGATTTATTAGTGAGTGATCACTAAAACCTACACGATAACCAGTGGCATGCTCAGAGGGGGTAGAGGTTTTCCATCTGCCCATTTTCCAATGAATTCCATTATTTTTGTCTTTGGTATATTACCACCACAATTAATTTAAATAATATACATCACGAGTCACAATATTCTCCTCCCCCCCCCTCCCCATTAAAAATTCCTGTGGGCACACAACTGATGATATAACCATATTATCATCTTTAGTTGAATAGGAACTAAAAAACCGTCTCGCTATAAGACTTTTGTGTATATATTTACATTGTGACCATCACGTTCGTCACAGCTACGACGTCAAAGCTGAGCTTATCGAGTTCACTATTTATGTGGTTGACATGCGGACGCTCCACGCGTGGTATACAATTTAGGGTCGCCGTACCACGCCGATCGCCAACACCTCCGTCGCTGAGACCGCCAAAGTCGGTGGCGACAAATTATTACGGCAACTTTTGTGACTCGACCAAATTTTTTGGCACCATAACCACCGCCGCCGGAGGAAACTCGCCGCAAAATGCGTGCCCGACGAGTATATCCTGTACGGCAATGTGTCACGCGTGGCTATTTACTCCCCCCCCCACCCTTCGACCCACCCCAGCCAGCACGAGGGGTGGTAATCATATTGTTTCGATGCCAAACAGCCGAGCGTTCGAATTTATGTGGGCCCGGCAAACAATTACCACCGAAAACTCGTGGTGTGTAGAAAGAGCCACGTGCGAGTAAATTCGGTAACGGCGAGAGAATAATATATACGAACGGGCAAGAGCTGTGGTGGGACCATGATAAATTATATACTGTGGTGGTTTTGGGGGTGAGGAGAGTGAAGCGCAGCCTCGATAGTAATTTCCAAAATTAAAAAAATAGTTGTTAATTTAATATTTTGAATTTTATTCGTATATACTAATTTTAAATATTTAACATATTTAGCCTTACCTATAGCTAGAACATTCAAAGAAGTGCCTATGGCACAATGGATTACTGTAAAAGAAAGTCACCAAAAAAAATGTTATGCGCTTGCTGTTATCACTGAACCTAATGTCATAACTAATCACTGGCTCATTTATCCACCATTTATCCATAACCCATACCATTTAGAAAATACTTTAAACAAGACGTGATACTGTGTTAAATTATTACACAATAACGTATTTGATATTTGGTAGCCTTACATAAAAATACATGGCAAAACAGATATTATAATATACAGTAGAGTCCATTAATAATGACATTCTAGGGACTATTCAAAATTAGTCATAATAATCGTTGTCATTACCCATAACCAAAATGAGAAACTAAAATTTAAAAACTTGATTTTATGTTTATTTATATGAACAATGAACATAGTATTATGTATTAAAATCAATGTGACATATTTATTATCAATAAATCGTGACTTCAGTACAAACAAGAAAAAAAAATGAAAAAGTTGTTTTATTATTTTAAAATTAAATATTCATTGTATTAAAAAAATTTGAATTATCTTAGTTAGACTTTGTCTGCATAAAAATCATACCATATTTTTTTTTCAGTTTCTTCAAAATTTGTTTTTAGTATTAATAATAGTATTATCGGTTGTTATTACCTTTGATAAAAGTTTAATATAGCCATTATAAATGAAGGAATAACCATCATAACATAAGTTTAGTCGCATATAGATTATAGACTTCATCATAATAATCGGTACAAATTAGTACATACGGTTACAATATAGGAGTTTTGTGGGGACCTTCAATCTATGCGGTCTCACACCCGATATGTCACTATACAACGGGTGTCATTATAAACGGTATCTTCTGTGAATATATATAAGCAGATAAGAAATTACTCCACAGCCAGTCAACGATTTATATATTTTCTAATATATATATATATCGCGTAAAATATAATACGTCCTATCGTATAAATATATATATAATATACATTTGGCTACCATGCAATCCGATGCGCGAAGGATATCTCATATCGCACTATATCCCGACGGCTGCACCAGCAGCAGCAGCAGCAGATGTGGCAGCTGCGGGTGCCGGTTTCGGGTTCCGAGCGGGACGAGGACACTGTATTAATAATATATATATATATATATAATATTGTAAGCGTGCGCGGAGACCTCGGGGCAAAGAAATTCTTCGCGTAATTCAATTATTATATTATACACTGCAGGCTCGCAACGAAATCCTCCGCCTCCGCCGCGGTAGTCATGACATTAGTATGGATAACAGTGCCGTGCAGGGTCGGGGGTGGTGGCGGTGGAGGTGGGACGAAAGTTGTACGGCTATAATAATACACAGCACGACAGTGAGCCCCTTGTCATCGTCGTCGAAGTCGTCGCGTGCGCGAACCCGAGAGGAGTTTTTGCGGTCCGGCAAAAAGGGTGTGTGACAGTGGTGGTGGTGGCGGCGGTGGTGGTGTCAGTACCTCTACTTGTACACCTTCACCGCGCCTCCACCGCCATACCCCGCCGCCGTACACGTCGTGACGGCCGTTGTACAGTTGCAGTCACCGCGGCAAGAACATCAGAAAATTAGATTAAAAACTTCGATGGGGTCGACGGGACGGCGGGGGAGGGGGGGGCAGGATGCTGCGTGTGCAGATGGTGCAAGCGAGATGTGCAACGCGCTGCGGATCGATGAGAGCCGGCCGAGACAATAAATCTCAATTTACATGAGAGCGTTATTATGATGTGTATAAAGCACGCCAGAAACCTGAAATAGAGATGTCTTCATACCTGCAGGTAGTCTTTTAGTCTCTGGTGATCACAATCTAGTCGTCTCCGACTTCGAGCAAGCGGATTATTCGATAGATAGTCCCTATAGCTATATGGCCGATGAATCTATATATATATATAAATCATAAATGAGAAAATGGAAATTTTGCCACGCATGTTCCCTGAAACTAAATTCATCCCGTTATCTTGATTTTTTTTTTTAACCAAAGAGTACATCGTGAAGCAGGTTTAAGGCTTCATTTCAATTCCATAAGTAACTAAAAGGTGCCTCACAAAATATGTATATGAATAAGATGCAAACAGAAATCATAATAACATATAACATTCCCTAAGGCTCCATCAAACGAGGTCCTGTGCTCAGCCTCGAATGAAATAATATATGTTGAAGCCGTTGCTATTGCAAATTCCCCCCTTAGAAATGGTCTCAACTATGATATCGCAATTTATTTCAAATTTAAATTCTTTACAATCGAACCATTAATTTCCCTCCTAACCGAAGTTTTACATAAACTCTTATCTAGCTAATATTTTTCTAGTTATCCAATTACATAATAGGTATTAAAAAATCATCGCCTCGCATTTTAATTGTTAAACATAATGCATAAAAAATTGTTCTAAAAATAATAATGTATTTAGGAAAAAAAGCAAATTACAACACCTATGCATTATTATACACATTTTTGTATGCATTTGTGTATTTAGGAGTGGACCAGAAGTAATAAACTCCCCCCCGAAACACAAAGAATAGCTAAATATTTTGAAATTTGAATTTGATATTTTATTATAATTCAATGTAAACGATGTTAATACAAATATGTTAACTTGCTTGAGTACAATAATAAATGAGTAACAATTTTCTAATATCCTATGAAATATTTAAATTAAAAATTGTTTGGATCCACCCCCACAGAGAAAATTTGATCCGTAATAGCTTAGTACTAAAAGCTTTATAAATAAAAAATCAAAAAAATCGTAGTTTACTGTAAATCGCTGTGGGGAGATTAGATTTTTAATATGTTCAAGCCAAAAATAAAGACTCGTTTTGTAATAGCTGCTTGAAGTAAACATATAGAACACACTACTCATGATACATGTAAGTATATGTAAAACTATAACTAAACCTACAATGATATCACTATCGATGATAAATAATACGATTTTTTGTTTTGAATACAAAAACGTTTTGAATATTTAACTATTACGCGTAATAAATATCGATCGAGTTTCCGTCAAAACTTTTAATTTTCTATTAACATAACTTAAGGCTTAATCGAGCGTAAACTAATAACGATTTACATAAAATGTATTTAGTTAGCGGCAAGTTTTGTTTCAAATTCAGCTAGTCGCTTTTAAAGTTAAATCTTTTTTTTTTTGTATTCCCACAATGTATAAATTACATTGTTAATTATTATACTATAGTTATACATATTAATTACAGTAATTATATAGTAATTTATTAAAATATATCATAAAAACCTAAATACCTAACGTTTACGAAAATGCAATAAATTTAGAACACTATATTCTAATATTGTCATAATGATTTCGTTAATGGTTGTGAATGTTGTGAATTTGTGATAACATATTTCGAGTTCCTGAATTCTTTCACATAACAACATTTAAATGGCTTTGTAGTTTGTTAATAACATTATATTATTACAAAATCAATTAACTTTTTATAAAATATTACGCTGTAAGGTTTGATAAACAATTTGTTTTCTCAACAACCAGAACTTTTTACCGATGGTTATCATTTATAGGTAACGACGATGATGGCTATTAAAAAACAAAATATATAGTATTTATATTTGAAGGTTATATTATGTATGTATAGAGGTGTGTTGTATAGTTTATTCGATTTGAGATATTTTTCCGATTCCAAAGGGCGGGTACGTGCAAAATGATTGTTATGCGAACGGTATATATAATAACAAAGTGCATTCCCGTGAGGGTCGTTGATGCGCCTCGATGGTCTGGCGAGATGTGCGAGCACCGTATAAAACAATAAAGCCTCGCGAGTTTGATGACTGTTTAACGCGCTCGAAACGAATAATACGAAAACTCGTTGAAACGACCACAGTGGTCGGTGATGGTGGTGCACTTAGGCTCAAACCGTAACCAACCTATATTTTGTACGAGAAAACCATCAAGACGTCGGTCCATGATAACTATGCGCGTCTCCTCCTGCGTATGCCTGTATATATGCCTGTATAGGTACCTATGTCATAAAATATTACAATAGTCTGCGATAATAATAACAATTAATAGATCGATTACGCGATTTCGATTGAACAACGACGGTTTGCGAGTTTAAAAAAAAACGATGGAAAAACCGTTGGAACGATATTGATAGAAGTAACCACTGCTCGAGCTAAAATAGGCCATCCCCACCAAACGCATAGAATGCTTATCTCATCAGAAAAGAACCAGCCCCAATATACTATTCTAATGTATTTCTGACAATAAAGACTGAGGAATATTATATTATAATCATCAACTAACCCAAACACACCGAAGCTAGTAAGATCCTCAATAACCCTCTCACGCGTCTTCACCAAGTCCTCGGAGACAATGACTTGGCAATCAGTGCATTTGTTCGCAATACAAACCTAAGACATAAATTGTAAATAACGTGACAATATTTGTATTAAGATTTAATGTGTATTAATACCTCTTTCATTTAAATATTAGTTAATGGAGGCTAAAAACCAATGAAGCATTTTGCCAAATATATATTTTATATTGTATAAATATTGAATTTTAAATAGGTATTTAATTCGAAAAATGTTTATACTTTTTGAATTTAAAATGATTTTTACGACTTTAGGTAATTAAGAAAAATAATGAGATCTCAAAAAAAATTCAAAAATAAATGACAAGTAAATGTTTTCACAACCAAAATTGATCTAAAAACCAGATTTCCAAATATTGGTTGTTTTAAATTTTTCAAAAAACTTATATCATACTTAAAAATGTTTGATTACAGTGTTAAAAAATAGCAACAACAAAATGTTACACTGTACGTTTAACCCAATAAGTTGTAAAATGTCTGTAAACGACATAAAATTAAAAAATATTGACCGGAACAAAAGTTATTTAATTCGCCAGGTTTCCTGTTACACACCCTGTATATACTTAATGTAAAAGGCATAAATATATGCACAGGAGCACGTAAAATTGGCATATTATTATATAGGTACCAATATAGTGTCTCGTTATTGTATAACTCCGCACGATAGGTATTATACACCACCTGCTATAAAATGCCTCGTCGTGCCGTGTGCGTGCAGGTGGTTTTAAAACGTCCGTCGGCGGGCGATAGTGCCACGAGCATTTTACGGTCCACAAATGATAGGTATGATATTATATTGTTATATTATACAGACACTATTAGATAACGCGTAAAAATACGCATGGCACACACTACCCGCGAACGGACGTTTTAAAACTTTGTGCTCCGACTTTCGCAAACCGTTAATGTTATACGATGTACGATTTATCGGTTGCCCGCCGCCGCCGCTCTATGTTTATTGAAATAACCACTCCGATTTAATGAACGACGATAGGCGCCGACGGGAATTCGATTGACTATATAGGTACCTATATATAATATATATCATAATAATATGTTCATGTACGAATAAAGGCAGGGCTAATAGATTGAGTAGGTATATAAACTATAGACTATAGGTAGATATGTATAAGTCTCGTAAAACGTTGCGTTTAAATGTTTTTTTGGGCCATTAGATTTATTGTTAAGACCTTGAAATTAGTTTCACGACAATACGAAAAAAAAATTTTTTAAAGTTTATAGTGCATATTTTCACATATTTGGTGATTTCGCAGTTTTAAGAGCATATTTCACAATTTTTATCATTTTTTAGATGAATGATGAATGATGATTAATGATAATATGTTTATATAACATAATTTGAAAATGTTACGATAAAAAAAAATGTATAATGTAGGTGCATATTTTATTTTGAGAATTTTCCCTAGGTATCACTGTATCGTGTTTCCAAATCAGTACCTAACCTAAATAAAATTTACGGTTTTTATTTAAATATTTAGTGCAAATTATTAATTTTAATTCAATTTCATTAAAAACTTTGGATTTATGAAAAATATGAGTAAGAAAAAAAATTATTCTATTTTAAGGACATAAGTGAGTGCATATTTAGCACTTTCTAAGTGCATTAATTTCCAGGCTCTGGAATATACGTATACTGGAAGTGTACACAAGACGATCACAAGGGACAACAATATATAAAATGGTACCTTTCAAATTTTAATAGTAGAGGAAAATAATGTATCGAGAAATGTATAACATTTACTTATTAGTTATTAATATATTATAGTATTATACAATGGTTATTAATATCATTTATTAATCTATTGGTACATATTATGTGTAACGGAACGTGTCCTGATTGACTGATTGATCGACGATTTTTTGTTAGGTATTGATTATAAATGGTTTTCATTAGTTTTAGATTGTAAAATTTTCATTTTTATACATAATTTTAACCTGTATTTGATGTTTCAATGTTTGGTCTCTAAATTGTTTACCGCTCGCCGCTCGGTAATTGGTAAAATCATAATCACATATTTGTTTATTTCTGCTAACAATTAGTAACTAATTAACGTCAATTAGTGTCCAGGTGTAATCAACATCAAAATCGACACGAAATCTATATAAAACATGTCAAACGTGTCAATATGACAGCAGCATCAACATTTTTGAAATGCATTTTTTAATTTGCACCAAAATAATGATAAGTAATTTACACCATTCCAGGGTAATAAGATATATAGGAACTGTTATTTGCACCAAAATTTTAATCAATTATTCTTTTGGAAGTAACTACGTATAAGTTTTGATAGTAGAATAAAATAATATATTGAGAGATACATAACATTTGAGAAGATAAAACACAGAATATTCAGTTTTAGATTTTGAACGGTTATTTTACTTACCTATTTAAACCATTCTCAATACCTGCAACTTAAGAGCCACCTTACATGACAAACATATTATATAGTAATTGCAAAAGTTTAGCCAAAAATGTCATTTCGAAACAGTTAATTGTTTTGAATTATTTGTATACAATTTATATTTTGACAAAGATTTTCTGCAATTCTAACACAATTACTTTAGTTTGGTTTTTATTCATAAAATAAGTAGAAAAATCAAGATTGTGTTAAGAGCTTAAATTTCTCGACACAGGTTGAGCTTATAGACACTGCTGTAGCTATGGTAAATTTGTAAACACTTATGTATTTGTATGCTGCAAATGAAGCTTGAATATTATAAACAATAACTGTCCGTGAAATAGTCAGCATACAATGTGAATATCAAACAATCAACGAACACATCTTATTGATAATCGAATACATATTTTTTTATAGATATTCATTTCGTTGTAAATTAAAAACACTATTTTCGGCTACCCGCAGTAGTGCAAATTACAAACTCCCGAGTGACCGATATTTAAAGGTCGTAATGTATCATAAAAATGTTGGATGCCATAAATACCCGATGTACCATAATACCATTGGCTCATTCATTAATGGCTGTCAAAAATCAATTATAGGTACACGATAGACGATGCATCGGCTACATAGATACCGCAGGTCACCTCGAACGCGCTTCATCTTTCTTTTCGTACACTCGTGTTAACCAGAGGTTACCGTATTTCAAGCTGTGCCACGTATTTTAAATTTATTCCGATTTCGTATACGGTCGCATCGTTTGAAATCGATTTCACCATTTCACGAACCCATTTATACACCCGTAAGCCACATCTCACCAGCACAAAGTGTTCTGAAAAATAATTAAAAGTGGAAAACAAACGGTAAAATCACATTGTTAACAATACCCGCATATTATGACTTGTATACACATTGCCACCTGATGGAAATAAAATTCATTAAATCGGTTATCACGATGATGTACAATAATAATAATATTACAATAATTGCGTTATTGAACTTCCATAAGTATATGTCACCACTCGGCACTCGCGATTACATCAAGTAGCTTTACTGAATTTTGATGTATCTCTAGTATAGTCGATAATATTATAATCTTTTATATGCGTCGGTGCCGCAACTTTGACCTAAAAATGTGTGGAATATTACCTAGGCAAACAGCAACAATCAAACTATAGTAAAAAAAGCAAGTCGTTAGGTAGTCTAAAGCTTAGAAAAGGTAAAAAAATATTTTTGGTATTAAAGAACGTAAAATTCATTAGGCAGGCGTATCATTGACAACAATTCAAATCCACTTGACATTTTAATAAAAATTATTTTAGGCATTAATTTATACCACTCCCCCAAGTAAATCCAAGTTTATCCAAGTAAAAAAAAAATAGGTAAGCTCCCCCAATTCGACCACTGATTGTATAGGTTTACTCAAATAATCAAAAAAATAACGAAATCATCTGCAGATTTATTTATTGTATATTTTTTACCAATAATTGTAGCACATTTTAAGCAGTTAACAGTCACATTACTCGCATTACATCGTGGTATACATGATGACGACGACGATGATGATGATGATGATGGTGCTATTTCGTTTGTAAAGATCGGCGACGGTGGCGCAACGATATAATCTACTATTATTGTTACCTAGCATAGTATCCTTACCTATTTATATATATAAGTGTACATATCTATTGTTATAGTTGTTACGTGTATATACCTATAGCTGCTACGACTCGGGGAGTATGAGGAGAACCCACACGATTACAGAAAACAATATTTGCGATCGACTGGCGTCGTCGTCGGCAAAAGAGTCGCTTATACAGTTATATATATAGACCTATACCGCAATCCCCACCCTCCACCACCCCTTCGTCACGACCGTCGTCATCACAATAACCTCGGCCCCGTCCGTAGCTTATTATTAAATTGGATTTAGAAGCTTTCCGATTTACGTGTGTCGGACCCAAAACGAGGGATGCGCGCAACGGGTCCTTTTGTGTACGCGAAATTGGTTAATGGAACGTACGGCTTTTCAACGTCGGCGGCGCCGGCACACATGCGAGCGGAGGCCTCGTAGGTGGAGGTGGAGGTGGAGGTGACGATGGCGACGACGGCGACTACTACCCCGGATAAGAGGGTGATTATTAGTGTAAAGTCGCTGGATGAGTGGATATAGGTGTGGACGAGGTGAAATAAATTACTTTACAAATACAACAAAAAAACACCCGCTTGCAGGAGCGTAACACAAAAAGTGCAACGATATTCGCCCCCCGTTGAAGCCGCAGTCTTCGAATGCAGTTTATACTATTTATAAAATATATAATACCTAATGTTATGACGTCCCAATATCGTTAAAAAAAAATAAACAACCCATAGCACTCTAGATACTCAATAGTTTTCCTCCATAAGAAAAATCTATGAATCATCGTGAATATTATGTTTTTGTTAATAAGTAACCGTGACAACGAAAAACTTACGAAAAATCAGTCAGGAACATTTTAATCGCGTATCCAGCCCAAAAAAAAACGTTTTAAGTAGGTACCCAGGAATAATATTTTTAAATTACAACAAAATGACTAAAATCGTTATCCTTTATTTAAATATCTAATTTCGTCCAAATTTGAACTTAAAATATACGTACCAAAAAAACTGTGCTTACATATTTTTAGATTGTTTTTTTACAGTATAAACTTTGTATGAGAATCCTCATCAGTCATCAATGTTCAATTTTCAATCCATAGTTATGAAAATTAAACATTTAAAAAAATATTAACACCAAAATAATTTATACATTTTCAAAATTTTGATGAATTTTGTCAAAATTTGAGCTTTAAGTACTTATAAAGAAGAATTGTGAGTGTTGATCTTCAATATTTCTCAACTGATATTATAATAACTTACGAAAAACTTTGTATTCAATTTTTAAGCATTTTGGTAAAATTCAAGCACATTTTTTATTGATATTTATATAAAAAAAAAAAACTAAAAAAAAAAATTTTAAATAGCTCAGAACGAGTCAGAATATTTTGAAATATTTTCGAGCATAGAAAATTATAAAAAAAACATTTGGTAAACATTTCATGTATCTACAGTTATTTTTTTTTTTAGTTCAAAAATGGTTTTGAATAAAAAATTACAATTTTTTCTAACTGTTAGTTCGTTTTTCTTTGCGATTTTGAAAACTTTTCGGAAAATTTTTACTTTTGACCCACCAAAGTTCCAACTAGATTCACATTCCTACCACTTACCAGAAAAGATACTGAGGCAGAAAATAAAATCAATTTGCCCCAAAATACGATACAAGACACAAAAACAAAAAAAACACATCATTTCAAAATCAATACATCTATCGCTCCACTTAGAATCTAAAAATCGTATTTATACAGACATAATATTTTGGTATGATCGGCTAAAATACGCTTAGTATTAAAATATATGCATATAAATGTATGCATATACATGACTTGCAGTAGACGCATTTTAAATTATTAAATTATTATTAGGTACCTAGGTATATACATACACATACGCAATACTCAGTTGTGTTGTGTATAATACAACCCCTACGTAGAAAGTAGATTAATTATTTTTTTTTTTTTACGTAAAATAAATGATTTTGTTTAATTATACTAATAATCTAAACAATTAAACGTGTCTAAAATGTCTACAGGTTAACTAATTATCGTGTTTAACGAAACGTTGTGTACCTACTTAAACTTTTTCGACTATTTCACATTCCAAAAAAATAACAAATAACAAAGCTGTTTTTTTTTTTTATTCAGTATAACTCGCTATTTAACCAAACTTCAAGTACCATCAATAACATTATAATTGGTCTTCTTAAACTTTGAATCAAATTTTTATTTCCTGAATTTCAAATACAAGATAGAATAGTTTGTTAAAAACGCCTCTAAAATTAATTACGACAAATAAATAATTTCCATCGAGTTACGAAAAGAAATATTTAAATTACAATAATCAAAATAATAGATACATATATTGTACTTATTCTAAATATAACCAATGATAATAATTTGTTATTTTACTGACCTACATAGTATTACACTCAGTCGTGATCCGCATATATAATATGTAACTTTTATTACTGCACAGTCTTATATAATAGTTTAGTAGAGGTATTTTAAATTCTGAGCGAGGAATTTAATTATTAGTGTGCGTCTGTCGTTAGGAGCAAAAAATGTTCTCCAACATTGAGGGTGATTTCTAGTAAAAAATTTTATCTAATTGGTACTTTGGGTATAAGAAAATAGAAAAATTCTAGAATGTCATTTTCTTAATAATTAGAGAAAACTAGCTAACAAAACTAAAAAAAAAAACAGCCGGAAAACGAGAATACCTTTTTTATGTATCAGTGTAGCACTATAATCAATAGTTTATAAATTATTTGAAGAAATTTTTCAAAACTTAAAATTGAAAATTTACGAATTCTAACTATAAAATAATTTGCCAATTTTTTTGGCTTTAACGAATTTTTTCTACATTTAACCCTCAAACGATTGCAACAAAAATGTGCCTTCATTTTTCGATAGTTTTTAATCACTGTAAGAACAATTTATGGGAAACCTTGTATTTAACTGACAAGCTTTTTGAACCAAGATCTTATCATCATAAATCAAAACTAAAAAATGTCAAATGTCTACACATGTTCTAACAAATTTACTGCCCAAAAACGTGAGGACAGAGACAAAAAAATATAACGATATCACACATCATTGAAAACCAATACACTCCTCACTAGGATCATAATCTGAACAATGGAATCTTTTAAAATAAAACAAACTTGCACGAATGCAAATTAATATAATCAAATAGATATAATATACATAGTCGTTCAGTATTTGATGATTTTTACAACATGTTTTGTAAATTATAATATCTGATTATCCAGCTCATTATTTCTTTCTCAATAAATACGATCATCGTTAATAAATAATAACCCTCACTGATGAATTTGATAAAACATTCTTTTAAACAGATATTTTTTATATATTTTGCGTATTAACCCTAAAATCATTTACTACCTATTTATCGTATATTTTATTGTATTCGTCTAGTTTATAATATATGCATCACAGTGATGACATGGATAGTGACTATAGTGACATTTAACTATGTATACTGTTTGTCTGTTTATAACATTGTATAGGTAGGTACCAACAAATAACAATATAATTTGAACTCACTAACAAGTGATGAGGACGCTTTTTTTAAAAAGTAAACCGAGTTCCCCCACTTAAATTTTTCCAAGTCGAGCACTGTCAATAGTGTCCCTAATATTATATCAAATTAAACTGCACTACCATTTGTATCATTTTATGGACATATTAAAAAATAATAAACTGGATATCTGCGGTGGAGAAATATCTTAGAAAATTTCTTTTGAAGCTGCCTAAAATGTTTAACTCAATTATACATGTTTTGTCGTCGAATGTTTTATGCAACAATGATGAACGCGTCGAGTGTCGACACATCGGAAGTACCGGATGTGCGAGACCTCCACTGCCGACGAATGTTTGGATATGTAGTGAGAGTGTGTGTCTGGAGGGTGCTGCAGGGTGTATGGTCGACGGCGGCGTTGTGGTGGGAGGGGGGGGGGCGAAGAAAACGCGTGTACGTATAATAATTATGCTGTGGTTACCCGAGGGACACGGATTCTCTGCGATGGGTCTCTGGGCCGAAAAGAAGAGGGCAAAAATAACCTTTACCAGAGATCATCATGAATAATGTAACACCAAATGTAGTACAACACCACTACGTCCAGACCCCTCCCCCCACCCTCCAACCAACCACTCCTTGCAAACGTATACTAGTTACACGGATGCGAATCTAATTTAAAACGCAGTCATCGGGATAGTTCGACATTTCTCCCGACTACATACTCACGTGGCATAGTCATATATATAGATAGAGCATCGGAATCATCCGATGAGTGTGTGTAGAGCTTATACATATACATATATGATATATATAAGTGTGTATATATATACATGTGTTTGTGTATGTGGTGTAATATATGCACCGTGTCAGAGCGCCGCACTCTTTAATGAAAACAAAAACGAAAACATATACGAGTATAAATCATAAATTTGAATTTCTAAGTACAAAAGTTTAACTATCGGACGTATATGGTGAACCATGGTTTTTTTTCCCCTGAATACGTCCAAATCGTCGAAGCTAAGGGTCAAATGGCCTCGATTCCTTTGCCAAGTGTTGTCCAATGTTCATGCGGGACTTTTAATTCAATTAAACTTTGTTCGCACCCATACGGATGCCTATACACACTATCTACTACACAATAGTTATCACTATGTACCACGGTACAATTTATACTGCTACCATGTATATAGAGGTATTAGGTTCTACAACTTTTAATTTTTTTTTTCAATCACTGAAGACCTGGTGATTGTATTTTCAACGGCTACCTTTGCAGTGGTATCGTTTATTGTGTACATCCACTACATATCTAACCAACAGCGGCAAAAGTATATCAGAATTTAGATGTATCCTATAAGTAGATGCCTACCATAAAGGCATAAAATCTACATGCAGCTTAAAGTCTGTACAATAAGAAAACTCAGAAAATCTAACCTCTGAGATTAACTCGTGTACGGTGTACTTACACATTACTTTTACCTTTTACGACAGGTGTATCAAATATTTGTATATTATAATAAAAATCATGTTCATTTAACACCAAATTTAAAATAATTACGTATAGATGATACAAATACGATGGACATCGCCCATTTGCACCAAAAAAAATTAATTCGTTTTGGGTACAGCCCTGCATTAGCGCCAAATTTACCTACGTAAACATTTCAAATTAACGACTTGGTTAATTCTTATATTTTAAAGACGTCATGTCTGTAACTTATAGAAAAAAATATATAAGTGCTATTAACTATTATTACTCATTTGTTATAAATTATAATAGTTCGTAATTATTTTATTCTGATTATTGTTTCAAAAAAATGTGTATTATATACATCTATTATTAATTATTGTTTTAAAAATGTTCATATAATTAATTATGATTTAAATAAAATTGTACATAATAAAAAATAAATTTATTTATTATAATTATACCTGGTAAATTTGCCGCAAGTGGGCTGTCGGAAAAAAACATTTTATTTTGGAGTAAATTTGCTATACCTACCCAAAACGAATTAATTTTTTTCAGCGCAATAGGTAACACCCAATAAGATACATTCATTGTACATCGGTTATCTTTTCAAAAGCAAAGTTCGTGCTGAAAAGAAAGAGTTTGTGATATAGATTTGTATTGCACCAAATTGAACCTTTTTTTTAAATATTACAATAGAAATATGTTTAGTTTAATGAGTTGGTGACAAAATTAAGAAACATGATATGGCTACTGCAAACTTAAATTAGAAACGTATTTCACAATAATATAACTACTTGCATCTACAATGCATAACCATGAGCCCTAAACGGCTAAACCCAAATTTTCGGTTGGTTTAATGCTGTAGTTGTAATTTATTATAAATTATTTACATGAAGAATAATTATAACAGGATTAATTTGAAATAATATAAGATGTACTACTCCTTCCCCCCAAAAAGCTGAAACCCAAAAAAATATTCAACTCAAATCATGAGAAAAAATGTAAATAATATGTAGGTACTTACGAAATTATTTCAACTTGATGTTTAACACATAAAATAAATTCGAAAAGAATATAGAGAAAAAAAATTATAACTAAACCATATTATACACTTCATTAAACAGAATAATAAATTATAATACGTTTAAGGCATTTATAATAAGTCACGTGAAACACGGTCGAGTTAATTGGGGTTAAAATACATTTCGTCACAGGCTTTTGATGACAAGCAAAGTTTTTTTTTTTTACACTTTTTCCGAGTTTTGGCCAGAAACCTTTTTCCCCTCCACAAGACGAGTATACATTATTGAAGTTAGGAAAGTGAAGTCTGCATGAAAAGAAAGGGGGAAAAGTTTCAGCCGCGGGTGAAAAAAATAGCAATGATAAGAGGAAAAAAAACGGAACGACACTATTGAACACTTGCAGAATACATTATTAGTTGGGACATAGTATTTATAAAATTGCCAACACATTCTCCGGACGGAGTTCTCATTGTAACTTTTTTCTTCATATTATTCGGTTTTATTTTTCCGTCACCACCGCTGTCAAACTTATGGCGACCAACCCACACCAAATGGTAACAACATTTCTATAACACATTAACACAATATAAGTTTCCAACAAGAAAAATAGGAACTGCTGTCCTATATAATATTTATTTATAAAACAATATAAATTTTCATAATTTATGTATGAAATTATTTTAATAAAATATATTTATACTTTATAGCTTTACATATTTTTAACATTAATACCTAACTACGCAAATAATACTATCAGGCAACAAAATGAATACATGAAAAGTTATAACATACCTTTATAATTGTATTGAAAACATTATGTTCAACTATTTTTTATCTACTACTATGCATTGGAATATATTATATATTTATATGCACTTTTACAGTCTTGCATGAAATTAGGTACCTAAACTGATCATAGTTTAAAATATTTTCAGTAATTAAGTCTTTTTCTTATGTACTAATCAAATTTTCATTCTTTATTAGTTATTACTTTTTTAATTTTACAAATCCTATTTATTAAAAACATTTTACTCGTATTTTAAATTTTTGTCTTAAACATTTTTTTTAAATACTAAATAGGTAGTTAAAAATAATTTGAAATATAGTTTTTTTCTTAACACAGCTTGATAGATTTGTAAAAGTTTCATATTTTGAATTTATTTTTCAGTATACGATATGCATGTGTATTTAAAATTGAATTTTTTGAGATTTTAAATGCATCTCTTAAGGTTTTTTGCTGTATTAAACTCACAGCCATAATTATAACTATGTAACATGTCTGCAAATCAAATTATGTTTTACAAGTTATATATACAGTGAAACTTCTAAATTACAAAATCGCATGGCCTCGTGGGCAAAAAAAAAAGTTGTATAGAATTTCGTAAAATAAAATACATTTGGTTCTCAAAAATATTTACTTAAACATTTTTATTTTATTGAAAGTTTGTCAAATTAAATTACGTTACATATTTCTAGTATAATTACAGTAGACATTTATTAAGTACTATCATATGTCTTTTACTACCCATATATTTGTATGTGGATAATTGATGTGTCCGATAGTCAATCTTGACCCATAATAGTATGTTCAAGATTTTTTTATTATTTTTAAGATAATCACGTGATTCGGGGTGCTAGAATTAAAATTCAAGGTGCTACCAGCCCCCTCCGCTTTTTGAGAGTATTATACTTATACCTTATAAAAGGTAAAAGTTCATCAAAAACCGTAATGTACACATTGATTTCCATACGTATATTATGAATATTTAATATTTTCTACAAATATTGATCTTTTTCTATCTTAAGCTGTGTATTGAATATAAAACTCAACATTACATAATGTGAATATTTATTGTTTTCATCTCAGTCGAATATTGATACATCGACAACGTGCGATGTGCATTTAATATCTATAGCAGTAATATTCTGATGTACCTACTATCTTTTCGAAGATGTATTTTTTTAAACTAATTTTTCAATTCAATAAAATTCCAAAATGGCTAACAGTTGTTGCTATATTTGAAATATTATAAATTTATTTTTCCATATTTTACATTTCTTTTGGTCACATTTAATAACGGCATAAAATTTTTTTTTTTGGAATTTGGAATTTTTGTGAATATTCATTACATGTTTTTGCATATTTAACATTTTTTAGAGCATATTTAAATGCATATTTTTATTTTTGTAGCTCCTATAACTTCTGAGCCCTAGTGATAACAAATAAAACTATACGTCAAGTTTTTAATTTGATGAGTATAATTTTGTTATTTATTTTGAATAACAACCCCCCCCCCCTTGAAATTCTTAGCGACGCTCCTGAATATGGGTATTCAATATAGATTCATAGTAGCCAATATTAAATAATAAGTACCAAAGTATAAAAGTTACCAAATATGTAATTATTTTTAAATTGTATATTACGGAATTATAGTTGATTGCGTTGCATAAAAATCAGTTTAGAAACCGAGAATTTAGTGAGCTCACAGAGTGAGCATTTATGCTTGTTTTGAATTATGGATTTGTAGGGTTATGAGTATGAAATATTTTAAACTTGTTATTTAACCCTTATGGAAATATTGAGAAATATATTTTTTTAATTTCGAGTTTATTAGGGTGTTTCATAAAATCATCACTAGATAGCCAAACTGATTTCATACCTAATAAGTGATTATTAATATTTAATTTCCGGGCACGATGTAGAGGAGATATATAATATAAGATAGATAATTATTATGTAATTTATACAATGCACAATGTAAGCAATATTTCTATAACATTTTCCACTAGGTAACATTTAACTAAGTAGCGGTATTTACTTCACTTCCACGTTCCTAATATAGTTTTAAATTAAAATTAGATATTTATTTTTCATCACAATAAAATATTTCATAAAAGTTTTATGACATATTTCAAAAAAATTAATTTCACAAAATTTTAGAACCCTATGAAGACTAATACTAAAATTGAAAAATTCATAACAACCATCGTATAATTATGTACCTAGATATCGATAACTAACGGACCGACACAACGGGGGTATAAGGAGTATTCTAAAAGTGTGTTTAGAAACCTAAAACGGGCTATATAATTACTATCTGTAGTAAAAAATATTACTCTCGATATTCAATCATAAATAATACTACCTATGTAAATATATACCTATATTATATTTTATACTCGATTATAAATTATAAAACAATGAGCTGAACTGTTGTTGTACACATATATAGTTATATTATAATTTATAGTATTGTCAAAAACTTATCATTACACAAACTATAACATTATGCGGGGATTCGGGTTGAATCTCAACTGAAATGGAGTACAACGGCACATCTAATCTATTAGTTGTAAAGACAAACATACTTAGAAACCACCATGGTTTTAGTGTTCTACTCTCGGAATATAAATTGAAGCTGACTTAAGGTATATAGGTATACTACGTTGTAAACATTACACAAAATCTACTCGTACTCTAAATTCAAGTAAACGAAAACGCAGTACAATTAATGTCATCAGACATTCAGCGTTAAAATGCATTTCATAATAGCTAGGTACTTATAAATTACGATAAATAAGTAATAAGAACCGTATCAAATATTAATTTCATCTCTATGACAACTAGTATACTCATCTATTAAAATATTATTCATAATGTAATATTAATACAATAATTTAAATATAAAAAAATATATAAATATCGGTTAGGTAACTCGGTTAGGTACTTAGTAGATATAATAATAATAATTTGTTAAGAGGACGTCGTACCCACGTGTGTTGTCACCGTCTTACTAACACATAATATACCAAAAGTTACAATTTAGGGTTGTTAGTTTAAATATTATAGTGAATTGACCGCAATATTGTCCAACTTAAATGTAAGACAATTATCTGTGTTTCTCGTTGGTTTTTACGATATTTTTATTTTTTTAGTGAACATAGATAATTGTGTCACTTTTAAGTTTGATAATAGGTCAATTATTCACTCTAATATTTAAGCCGACAACACAAAATTGGAACTTCTGGACTTAAGTTTTCGTATATTATGTGTAAGACGTGGACAACACGTATGGATTGGGTACGACGTCCTGCTCCTAGTTCTCCAACAAGCAATATTTACGAGGTGTAATACAAATTCATAACAATTGTTATGCTCCAAGACCTTCAATGTTATGAATTTAGAGGGTATACTTATATGGGCTAAAGAATACAATTTGTCGAACATGCTGTGTTAAAATGCTTTTTACAGTTTTGTTTATGGTTAAGTATGTGAATATTTTCAAATTTTTTTCATAACATTTTCGTAAAAACTTGCAAAGAATGAATAGACTTTGCAATTGATTCTAATGATTAACGATTTTCTTTAAGCAACTTCTGGTAGGAATAAACCTATTTTTTCAATGTTTCCCGTGATTTCAGGAGAGGGAGTGTTAAGATCAGTTTCTCTCAGCAGCTTTGTTTGGTATTTAAGAAATGTATCAGTTGCTTTTAACCAAATGCACCTACTGTTGCCATAACATATATTACACACGATTAAATATGTAAATAATATAGACTGTGAGGTTTCGGTCTTTTTAGGAACTTCCTTACACCCACTAGTCAAGGGGAGCACTTGACTCGTGGTCTATAAGCTGTACCGTGGAACTTATAGGCTTTGAACATGCATTTTTTTTCTGAAAACCAAAGATTTATGAAAAGGATAGAAGAAATGATATTTTAAATAATAGGAATAATAATTTTAGAGTAATCACATGGTTATATTTTACATAACTGGTAGACGTGCCGATTAATGAACGTGTTGTTCAGTCTGCGGTTGTCGAAAAAGTTAAAGAGTCGACGCCGGCAGTGTCTAGTCATAGGCCGTCGCTGGAGAGAGCAGGTCAGTGTCGTCGAGTCGTGAACTGTCGTAAATTATTATATTTTGGGGAACGGGTTGCCCTATCGGCACTCGCTGGCGGTCACGATAGCGAAGCGCAACGGTGTCGTTAGGTCGCAGCTAACTGCGACATCGACTCGGTAGACACTGCTTTGTGGGGGTTGGGGGACAGATATTGAATAACAATGTTGTTAGAACCTAAAATAATTCGGGACCCATTAGTAAAGGAATTTTAATTTCGGAAGGTTAGGTAAATAAAAGATTCCTAGTAGAAAATAATAAAAGGATAAAAAATTATAAAATTCACTAATCTCACTGATAAAGTGTACTCCCAAATAATTGACAAAAATAAATCCAGTTTTATTATTATATTATAGAATCTCAACAAAATAAATAATTGCATCCATTAGTTATTGCAATGAGTACACTTATTAGTTATTAGTCATTTATAGGGTTAAAATACAATTATGGGCTTTATTGATTACTCTAAGGATTTTCCATATTTACCAAAGAATTAAAGAAGGGTTCATATCTTATACTCAGATACGTAGGGACTGAAGAAAAGGTGGTAGAGAGGATTCTTATGACCAACAGAGCCAATTTTAAAATAGATAGCATGGGCTGGACAATTTTACTGACGAGTCAGCTTTGTGCTGGCCATTGCGCACTGTTGTTACTTCAAATACGTTTTCGACTTTTCAAGCTTATACATTTCAAAAACTAAATTGAAATTAAATCAACTCGGATATTCAACCCCTAAAAAGTCAAATTTGTTTTTAATAAAATGGTGTTCCTGTATTTATTTTACAATTAATACACATACATTATACTGCCAAACCTCTATATAAACTTTAAAAAAAATTGTCTAGAAGTAAGGTCTGGGGTAACTTTACAGCAACCAAGTGTTCTTTTTAAAAAAAGAACTCATAAATAGGGGTCGTTAAAATTCATACTTGTTTAAAGGTTAATGGGAGGGGGCAAGTCTGAATTCAACTGAAATGCAATTTTTTCGACTTATTGAAGTTTTTGACTTATTAAGGTTTTTTAGTTACCAAGGTTTTAGGACAAAAATTCAACTAAAACTGTTTTTAAAATATATGTAGGATTGTAGGTATGTATTTAAGTTTTTAATTATTTTGCACAACGTAAAAAAATGTTATAATATAGGTTGTTAAATTTTTAAAAAATATAATAAAACATGTGTTGCAAATTTATAATAGATAACTTGTTATCTTACTTTGACTTAAAATTTGGGATTTACTAATATAAATTTATCAATTATCAAATTATCGGAACATCATCAATTATCACAAACAATAATCCGTCATTATCCGTCTTTCTTAGATCATATATTATTGATCTATCCGTCTTTATTGTTTATTTAATCGGAGCACAGAATGTTCGAGTTATCTAAAGTTTTTTTTTTCGAGTAATCGTAGTTTTCGCAAGGGAACGAAATTTTTTTCAACTTATCAAGGTTTTCGATATTTCGAGGTTCCGCTGTTTGTAATTAACACAACCGGTCACAGCATAAGAATATTAGAAATACATTATTACACAATCACAAAAACAACGTACACACCACGCTGATATTGAATATTACCAAACGGTTAGAAATTATCGACACATCTGACAAAAAAGAACGTTTTTAATTTTATAACTTTTTTTTTCATTTCGGTATTGTTGTCTTTTTGTACTTCCCGCGAAGACGTTAGTAACTGTGTCTTATTGAATAGAACGTCTTTGGTTGATTTATGTTACAACCAATTTCGTCGGATATCCAGAAAAACAGTAATACCAAATTGAAAAAAAAAATTGTACAATTAAGATACGTCCTTCTTCTCTGTGGATATCATTATATTTTATACTTATTAATTATTATGCCATACGATCATATATTTTGAATTACTGTTATATTCTGTAATATAATGTGACTTGCTGTGACGATTCATAATTCTCATACGGTTATCACCCAACAAATTACGCAACCTTGGATCAATGTCCCACTTCACACATTGATGATGCGACTATTATGTAGAGCGCTCTAGTGCACAAATATTGTACTATACATCACATTCATGTTACGACGAAATCGAGCAGTATTAATAATTATTACCGGTCGCTGATTTTTGTAATAATAATTATTTTCATTATAATAGAATAGCTACCAACTCTACAAGTGTTTTCTAGATTTTTGCATATAAAATTGTGCCGAAAATTAAAATGTGTTCGACACACTGAACCGTGGTTATTGATGTTTACCACAATCAACTGATCTAGCAACAATCTACAACTTATTGATTATATGTAATCAATAAATGGCGTCGTATCTTGTTATTATACTTATGTATACATATTAAATAAAAATTAGTATTTGTACAACAGTAACTTCTAATTTTATCGGTGAGTGGGTATAGTCGTTTCAACACTAAGTTTTAAATTCGTTTCAGCGGAAATTTGTGCGTTGACACTCGTATATGACACTATCCCACTATCGCAGTGCTCATTCATAAGTTTTCAATTAATTGCATGTAAACCACACAGTGATTTGAGCATAGTGGAAAACCACGTGACTACGACCATCTATCACACCAACGTCGTGAAATTTTTACACAGGCAAGTTATAGACGCACAACCATCGTATAAGTTACATATAACAAAACAAAAGTAATGATGATTTCATTCTCGGCATTCATATTCGTAAATGACATGGACTCTGGGCTCAAATTCGGGACGATGAAACATCATGCCAAATTAGAAATCAAGAACGTCGTCGGCACTTACCTTGTGTTTTTAAAAAAGTTCGTGGATAAGTCGAAATCAATGTACTTACTTAGGGACTTGGATAGCGTAAAGTTTAACAAAGAAGAAATCGTGCTGAAATTTGTGAAACCGTACCATGATGTGCTTGTCATTCCCGACGATGATGACCAGATGAAGAGTTTCTTAAAGGATTTGAGGTCTGTCTCCGAAAAGCTGAAAATTAAAATCGGCAAATCCTTTTTTGTTGAAGGTCCCGGATCCATGAAGCATATTTATGATTACAACAGAATGCAAAAATTTGACGTAACTCACCTGAGAGTGGTTGCCTTGGAAGACTGCAATATACCTTATCTGCCAGAAGGGCTTGGAAACTTAGCGCTCTCGAATCTTAGCCTGAAATTCAGTAGAATTAATATGTCGCAAAATAGTCAAGATTTATTCTGGGATTGGATGACCAAACACAATATAAGTACATCGTTGACTGTATTGGATATGCATGATATTGGCTTAAAGAAATTGCCGTTTGAAATCATACATTTGAAACGTTTACAATCTTTGGATGTATCCTATAATGAATTGGTAAGTTTGATTTATCGTTCACTTCACATTGCAATTTTGATAATTTTTAGTATAAAATATGAGAGCTGGACTTTTTTATCCATTTATTAACCTGGATCATAGTGAAATTTAAATATCCTAATTTTAAAAGTTTTATGGGAGCAGAGGGGATCCCCTCTTCGTTATTATTTGTATAACTAACCTTGTGACTTGTATAGGTATTTAAACCAGGAATTTGGATAAGACACCGTCAGAGCGTTTCGTTCGAGCGTTAAGGCCTTTTTTTATACCCTTCGTAAAGAAGTTTCACTTCAAAAATTGACATGCTTTATTATTAATATTTTATAATATTGTTTTATTTTATTTAAATTTTTTTATTGAATTGAAGCATAGGCAACTATGGCCATTAGTATTTTGTAGGAGGGGTTACAATTAGTTTTAAAAACACGTTTGTATATTGTATTTAAGGTAAGGATTTGTCATTAAAAACCCCGGTGGTCACTTATCCGAAAGCTAGAGACGCTGTATGATGCCCAACCTCAGCACACATTATAGTGATTGCGACCAACCACCATGCTATACCTTGCTCCTATAATATTATATTATTACCTTTAAACGATTGATTATTAATGGTTATTATTAATATTTATTTTAATTTTGATTATAAAATTTTAATTTGGTGTAATTATTTTGATTCAAATAACTGTAGTAGTGCAAATTGTGTACCTATCTATAGGATTAACGAATGTGGGTGAGTTGCGGCCAGCCGTATTTCTTACGAAGTTCTGGACCGGTGAATTACGGCCCGATAACTTGTTAGATGTAAGTGAGTCGAGGCCCGAGTGTCCCAGTTTGCCAATGGGACGTTTAAAAGCTATCCCAAATACTTCACTGAATTTTTTACAATCCTTAGGACCTTAAAAATTATATGTACATTAATAAACTTTTTTTTACTACCTACTTACGCAACAGATGAACTACCACGAACACGTCGTGTATTTCAACATGTAATTCGCCACTCAATATTCATTGGCGTTAGTGATCGCATAATGAAGTATTAAGTATTATAGTTTTTCAACTTGAGATCCACAGTGCTGTAGTTGAAGTCTTAACTAATGTCCTCAAATAAAAAGATTTCGATTTCATTCAGTGCTAATATAGCTTAGATAAATCTAAATCTTAAAACTCACTAAAATGTATAATACTGACTTTTATACTATACAGTCGCAAATTATTCCTACTATTCAATATTTATACTAAAACGCTCAACAATATGGACTGTATAAAACTATTTTATTTTGGATAACATGATGAAGTGGCGTATCCAGAATTTTTTTTGAGCGGAGAGTTGAAAATTAATTTTTGACAAATTGTTTTTGAAAATAATGTATTTATGAAAATATTTTTATTACTAAACAATTTCAGAGAGGGCACAATCTCTTAACCACCATCATCCACCCCTACGCCACTGACATGATGTTATTTTTATAGCAGACGGACTATAGGATGCGTACGAAATACTCAACATCCTCCCCATTCACTGCACAGCTCGCCGAACCTTAAAAAACACTTATTTAGCTCAAACTCCCCGCAGTGTCCCTTAATGATAATTATTGTTATGTGGCCATAGGTAGGGCACTCATTATGCCGGACCTCAAATCGTACCTCCTTGATTTGGCCTCAACTCACCAACACTGAGATTAAGATATTTGCAAAAGGAACTTATAGTTTTTTCACCAATGCGGCTTGTTTCACTCATGTATATTATGCGGTAATTACGAAATATATGTTGTTTTAATAGCTCCTTGATACAGGGTATCAAATGTGGCTCTGATCCTTAATCTGGCTCTGTCTAGGTGTCCTAGTACCTATAATATTTATAGTGCAGTGGTGAAGTGTCATAAGATACATTTATTTCTTATTGTGTGGATAAAATAGAAAAAGGGGAGTCAAGACGTATTAGTGCTATTATTTTTTCAGTGTCTCCTCGACCAAAAACCTCACGCCTCGCAACTGGTAGGTATAGTGTATAAAATAATTTGTGCAGGTAAACATGTTAAACCTTTTGTTTTTTTATAAATACCTTCCTATATAATATTATATCAATTTTACTTAATAGGTATTTAATATTACTATGTATTACTTAAAAATGTAAAGTGAAAATTATTCGAAATATTGAAAAAAATTTTAAAAATTTTTTTTATAAATTTTGGTTGTACTATATAATTATCTAATATATTAAATTTTAAAAAAATTCCAACTATGATTTACTTGTACATTTAAATTTTAAAATGTTTTTATTTTTATGTTGGTACATAATATAAAATAAATTTTTTCAAAAATACAAAAATTGATTGAAAGAAAGCTGTTTTGTACTGTTTAGAATTGTGTATACTTAGTTAGATATAATATTCATACACATTTTTTAATGCTAATTTAATACTCTTAAAATGTCTAACCTAACTTATTCCTAATGAAGGCTTATCAAGTATTCAAATATTATATACTTGAGAAAAAATAGAATAGGTACCTATTATAATAGTAACCTATCGGTTTAGTTTTACCAAAAATAACTAATGACATTTTTTTTTCAGACTCTTGCACCTCATTTCATCGGCGAACTTCCAAAACTCACACATCTAAAGATTCATTATAACTTGTTATCGTACCTCCCATATAATTTAGTAGATAAAGTCTCCAAGACATCTATGAAAACTTCTGATATTCATTTTCCTCGATTACCAGTTTATACGTTTTATGATTTACTAAGTGATAATGTTGAACTTGCTCGAATACGAGATGTGCCAAAATTATGGGATTTATCAGTTTTGTCCCTAATTAAAAATGATGTAAAATTCAAGAGGCGAGAAATACCTCGTTCAATGTGGAACTCTTATGATTTTGTTTGCCGTTGTAAAACTTGTAAAAAGCTATTTGTATTCGATGAAAAGTATCAAAAATTCCATTATTCATATCCAACAATATGTCAACGGGATGAGCGAAAAATAAATTGGCAATATTTTAAGTGTTCTAATTGTATGTATATGTAGATTTAAATAGTACTTACCTATCGATAATATATTTGTATATTTTAAGTATACCTATGTTTAAATATTAAATTGTTCTTGTCTTTCAAAGTATTAAGTATTAACAAGACTATGGACTATACACATGATGATTCACCAAGCATGCTTGTCGTGTCTACTCCCATTATTCCTTCTAATAATAAATTCATTCAAATTCTGATTTTTGGGATTTTTAATAAGCATTTATATCATATTAAATTTAAGAATTTGAAAATTTGATTTCAAATGCTGAGATTTTTTTATAAAACCTAAAGAGTGTTCCATGGTGTAACGAACACACATATTATTCAAAAGAGAACCAACCGGTTCTGCAGAATAATTTAATTAGTTAAGCAAATAATTTTTTTGAAACATGTGGATGTAGGTATCTATTTACTTTAAAATTCTAACAAGTAGTTATTAAAATGTATATATGTACTTAAGATAACTATTTAGATAACTTATTAGTTAATAGTTCTAAAAAATGATTTTACAAAAATTAAATTAAAAATATTTACCTATCTATTTAATTTAGAACTTATTAGATTTAGACAGTTTTTACAAATTATAAAATGTTAATAGATTCCTATGGATTGTATAAGTAATTGGGTACTATAATTTTGAAATCATTATGTAACTATATATTCCGAACATATCAACATGGACCTTTTTTCCTAGGCAATTAGAACTTATTATCTACATAAAATGGAATAACTCATAAAGTCATAAACTATACTCTTTCGAATTTCAATGTAGACAGAGATCAATATTTTCAAAGAAGTAATTTGTTAACAATTTACAAGGAAAAAGGTGATTGTTTTGAAAAATAAAATTGAAATTACACATGACTCCCAATAAATTTTATAAAAATCTTTTTATTCAAAAATATAATTCTTAAGTTCCTATTTAAAAATTAGAATTTAAATAAATATTATAAATTAAAAATGGGGTTGATCATGCTTGGTGAATTTCCCAAGCCCAATTGATTTTTCCCCCACTCACAAAAATAAAAATTGCTTATTTTAATATTTTTAAGTGCTTTTTTGAGTGCTTATAATAAAGTATTTTTTTTCAGCGCTTATTTTGATAATTATGAGTGTTATAAGTACTGAACCCTTGTTATAACACAGAAGTAAGAATTGGGACTCCTTGCATTTTGCATGTTTTTCTGCAGTGACAATAAAATTTTTTAGGAAAGATAAATTTATTTTATGAAGTGGTTAAATTAAATGTATTTAAATTTTAGATAATTATGCTTTGTTATATTTTACAAAAATGCATTTTCCTCAACATTTAAGCTTTTTTAAGTATAAAAATATTATTAATATCATATTAGAGCATATTTTTTTATGAAAATATGCTCTCTTATTATATTTCAAGACATTTTTATTGCCAAATTTAATTGCATATTTGCATGCTTAGATTGAATACTCTTAGTGTATAATAAGTGCCAAATCCTACTCATACAAGATTAATCATAAAAACATTGTAACAAAATAATATTATATAACTCAATATTAATTTACTCTATTAATAATAATGTAATTAAGTACTATACCTAGTACTATACCACCCTTAGTTGTAATCTAACATTCAAATATGTATGAGATTTACTTAGATTGGGGTTGCATCTACAACAGTTTTCTATTTGTGTATTAAACCACAAATAATTATCCATTATTACAAATAAAATATTATTACATTTTAGTTAAGTACTTGCCTAATTGAGACATTTATAAGAATAAGGCATTAAATCACTATAAGCTTAATCAATATGTATTATGTAAAATATACATAATACATTCATAAATGTATCTTTTCTGAAAAAAACATATTAAGCAAAATAATATTGTTTAACAAATATTGCATAATATTTTCATGTATTTTAATACTGAAAAATTAGTTTGTGAGAGCGTTCTTTAATTATTTTTTTTTTTGCTTTGGTTTGTAAGGTATTAGGTAGGTATATAATTGTACATGATTTATTTTGTATTATTTACTAAAATTTGTTTAATTTTGTTGATAAACTATATTATTATGTGAATCTAATATTTTAACATTGTATGTAAATGTATATGAACTAAAGTCTATCGAAAACCATAAACCAAATATAAGTATTTAAATGTTTAAAACTTGTATTATAATTACCAAGGTGGGTATATTAATTAAAAATAAATAATTGTGATTTCATATTTTTGAATTTATTCTAAAAGATTGGATAGTAACATTATATATCTCTATAAATAAAAATGTCAATAAATCTATTACAGCTATGCCTAATTAATTATTTAAATATTTTGCATCGACCCATCAAATGTTTTCCAATTATTTCACAATGTACAACTGTAGATTGATCTCAAGATTAAAATTTTAAAAACTAATTCAAGTTCATCAATATAAATTTAAAATCAGTCCCAACTTCCAATTAAACATTGAGATGAATTAAATGCTATTTTTCAAATTACTATCAGATTATTATGTTAATTTCTGTTGAATACCAATGAGATAAATTATTATGGGACATATTTATCGAAAATTAAATCACCAAATTTTGCCACGTTATACCAAAAATATATAGTAGCCGTGTCCTGTATTTGGGTCTGCTGGGCACTCGTTAGATACATTATTATACGGTTGGCATACCTCCGTGTTCAAGGACATCTAAATATCTTCCTACTCAGAACAATATAATCATTTGCTGTCGATAAATCAAACCACAAAACATATGTTACATAACGCTCAATATCTTAAAAATAATTTCTCCAAAACCAAATTGTATTTTTCAATTTGTTTGTTTATATTTTTATTGTTAACTTTATATCACTTCTTTATTGATGCATTTGTAATTGTTTAAGATTATAAAAGGAACCACTCAACCACCGCCGTACCTCATCAGTACTGTTTATTTTTTGTGTATATTAATTTTAAGCTAAACAAATTATTAATACTTTATCCACTAAAAAAATTGTAATTGTCTTAAATCTTATTAAATAGGTCACTTTGTTTAATGATCAAATTAATCAATAATATAGTATTATACTTAACTGCTTATTCGTTTTATTCAATAAAAACGCTTTAAAAAAATGTGAATATAAATTATTCTAGTATACTGTATTAGCATAGTTACAAACAAGTTCTATATTAAATTATTTGTGCGAAGTGTCAAAAGTGTCAATAAATTACTATTTACTGTAACCGTGTCTTTTTTCAAATTTTACCAGATTGTTGAAAAAAAAATGTTTTTCTCAATGTAAAACAAAAATGTAAAGCGGTAGTACTAACCGCCTAAACAATTATATAATGTAAACCAGTACTAAAGTACCTATCTTAAGGTACTCATGATCTCTCAGAGCAACGGAGCCTTAGCTGATATACTGGTAATTTGATGTAAGCCCTAAACGAAAATATATAATAATGCGTGTGATTGTGTGTATAAATAAAATATAGTGCAAATTATAAAAATATTGTTCGTTACAAATAGATAGATACATAATAATTCTGTATCGAGTGTCGTTTAGAGCTACCGTTCTTCAGTATTTGGATCACTTAGGGTAGTAAATGTATTTAACTTCCACGGAACTTGATAGGGTTTAACTGTCAAATACGCAACTCGTTCGCGCATGTGAATGAACCAGCTTCGCCATTTTGGGGTTAAAATTCTCCCACCACGCGTACACGCGAACTGTTGGTGAGCACTTCTACGCCATCTCGCGGCCGTCAACTACGACAGCGATGGCGGCGTTGGCGTCTGCATCGGAGCTAACGATGATAGCGTACGACGGATTACGCTTGAACTGATGAAGTGGTGGGAATGGGCATCAACTTACGAGTTTTGGTCGCCGCCCACAGACCCTGCGGCCAGACGCTTGGGGGCACATGAACAATGTTTCAACACATAATTTTGACTGGGTTATAAAATGTTAATGCGATATCGATATGGAGTATGGACTTTTTTTCAAATTCATTTTGGACGGTTCTCAATAATTTAAGGAAATATGGGTTTTATTTTTAGTGTAGGTAGGTATTTACAATTAATATTTTCCTAGAATTGACGATGACTATTTCTATCATAACATCTATTATTTACCTTAACGATGTGTAAATACCACGATTTAAGATATACCTTAAATATATCTAAGTATATCTTTAACCGTGCTAAATACTAATAATAATTAACATAATATATAATATAGTTGAGTAGTTGATAGAATAGAATATAATAGAAGAGACAGTCAAATAGCTGATCGATTTGTTTTCATTTTGCCGTAGTTTGGCATGAAGTGACACTTATAAATTGATGAAAAAATCTAAACCGCGCGTTTGTAATCAAATTGGGTATCCTACTCATTGAAGAGAAGGCTTGAATTATAACAATTATGCATAATGTAAATTTTCATTTAAATAAACATGTTTGTAAAAAAAAAATACTTTTTATCAAAAAAAGATGAAAAACCTATTTATTCTAATATAAAGTAGTAACCACAAGTTTATGGCACAATGTCATGAGCATTAATTTTAGAGGCGTTACATCTGTAGGGGGGGGCACATTTTATCAGTCGCATACTCTAAGTCTTCGCACGCCTATGTCACCGCCCGGCTGCGTACTCTCGCTGGACGGACTACATATAGACTGATCATAGTTATTAGTCAAATTATCTTATGATTGGTACCATTTGACATTACAGGTTTAGTAGATTCAGATAACAAAACAATAAAAAATGAACAACAGTAAAAGTATATAATAATTGTAATCTTTGATTTTTTTATATTGACATTTTTAATATTATATTTATAATCAATGATATAATTTATTAGTGTGCGGTCTAAAAAAATCTAATGTTTAACAAATGATGAAAGCTTATAAATATGAAATATTAGACCATAGACTTTTTACCGAGTAAAAAATAGTTGATTAATAAGTATTACATAATTAAATATTTAACTAACTTAAGTTAGGTACAATTTATTGGAATAACATAAACCATAACTAATTAGGGAATGATTATCAATTATTTTGTAAAATTGGATTTACAGTGAATAATAATTAATCGACAAAAATTAATATTTTATAAATAATTATATTATTTTAAATAACAACATTGGTCCAATATGTGCGACCTATGAGGTAGTTAATTTCTAGAAAAATTACAATTGTCATTTGGTAGGTATTATCAATAACAGCCATCAACAGGTAGGTACATAAAATGTAGTATAGAAAAATAATTTAAAATTGAGCCAATATTTATTTTAATGTCCTTGGACATATTTTATATTGTATTTATTTATAAATTAATCTGCATTAGTAACAAAAACGGTTAATCAAACCAAGATACAAATTTCAATATACAATTAAAAATAAAAAACATGTGTTGAAAATTGTTTAAAAAATAGTTTAACAGAGAGTACCCTTTAAAACCAAGCCTTTTAAAAGTACTTATCACACAGTAATTGACGACATTTACTTTTAATCATAAGTCATGAAACATACTACCAACATAAATGCATATGAATTCATAATTAATATTTAATATCTTCTTCTTATAAGGATTCTTATTACAAAACAGTGAGCATAGGTACAAGTTATATTTTAGGTATTGTATAGGTCAACAGTTAAGTTTAGCTAGCATATTAAACCAACGATTTATCAATAGGTTGCACATAATTGGACAGCTTCCTCCATGTTTTTTTTTTTAGAAATTAGTGATACAACATAAAAAATAAATACTTTATACACATTTCATTATCTACTTGTTAATTTAATTTGATATTATGATATATTCTTTTATTATTTTTGTGATTTATTTTCAAACGAGGTACCTATCTACACGAATATTGAGTAAATATGTAGGTACATTCTACATAAGTTATCAAAATAAAATGTACATAAATATAATATTAATAGTACTTATTATAATACTAAAACAAATTTAATTTGATTTGTACTTATCATAGGCGCAATTTGGAAAAAATTGTATTTTAATTGAAGTATTAAATCCTCCATTAGTTATCATTATTCATGTGTTTTCAATAGTAGATATTGAAAAGTTATAAATTATAATATATGTAAATGTTGCAATTTGTTTAGTAAAAATATTTTTCATTTTAATAATAAGTAGATGTATTATATTGTATTAAATGTAGAAAAGTGAGGAAGAAAAAATGATAAATAAATTATGGTAATTATATTAGGTCCTGCATTATATAGTAATACATTTTAAAGGTATTTGAATAGGCCACATAGGGAGTGTGGAGAGTAGAGCCTCCCACTAGTCTGTTTCATTTAAGTAAATAAAGACTCTCCAAGTCAAAAACTGAAATTGCACCTATGATACTTGTAGTAACTATGTATAAAATATATAGGTATGTAAGAAATCACAAAATATTTTAATGATATGAACACAGATATTGTTAACAGTATGATTAATACTTTTTTTGGAGCAATATTATCAAAATACCGTAAAATAGGGTGACTTACTGTGTGAATTCAGACAGAACTGTTTTTGAAATTTATATTGGATGTTTCTGATAAAGTGAATATTAATAAAATTAGAACATTGTTGAAAAACATTAAAGGTAAGTATCAGATATTTCAAACAAAAAAACTACATTGGTTTATATCACCTACCTCCAAATTATATTCATACTATTGTATAAAGTAAACTATTTATATTAAAAAACTCTACTTTTATAATTCAAAACTGATACAACTGACAAAAGTGATTTGAAAAAAAAATACTAAATTCCGCCTGGAGTTAAACCATTTTACGGTACATGATTATTACACAGGTACTTGCATGTATAAACATTTTAAGTATCTACTTATGATATTATTAATTATCCTATATATCAGGAGTTGGCAACCCATGGTTTGCTGACCTTCATTATAACTGTATGTGGCCGGCAAGTAAAATGTATAATAGTATAAAAATCATGAGCTAATATAGTATATGGACTGGAAACTGTGGATTAAAACATTGTTTATTTGTAGATAGGTGCCTTGTTCAATTAATAAACCTAACAGTCGTGAACTTAAATAAACTAAATTTGATATAAATTTTTGTTTAAAATAATATAAGGTTAATTCATTTGTGGCCAGTGAAAAATGTTATATTAATTTTTTGGCCGTTGACATCAAAAACACTGCCGACTCCTGCTGTATATAATATATTCTGTATTCTTATATAATAATTTAAAGTTAATTGAGATAATACTATGTTGTACAAAAAAAATTATCATCATTTTAAAATATAATTATGGGAAAAATGTATTTTAATTTGAACATCTGCAGAATTATTTGTAGTATTAAAAACTTAGGTTGACAAAAATTACAATTTCAAGGATAAAAATAATTATCTTGTAATTAAAGTTACCTACATATGTATTTATAACTAAATTTATAAAATAGTATATTTTCTTGTTGTAATTTATAGCTTATTGTAAATTGAGGTATTGGTATCTTATCAAATAAAATAAAAATAATTTGACATTAATTTAAGAATACCTTTTAAAACCACTTACTCTGAATAAATATTATATTATTTGAACTATAGTATTGTACTATCAGGTTTTATGTTTGAGCTTAAGCAGGAAAATGCACAATATCACAAGTCTTCAAATGTGGAAAACTGCGACCATACTGGTCAGTGGGGAACATGATGACATCATCAATAAACATGAACATCAATTGCCTAAAAAAGTATGGAAAAAATAGATTAATAATAAACTTGTTTGCATATACGTAAATACAAATAAAAATATGCATTAAACTAACGACAAGAATAGGTATCATGAATATTATTAATAGACTGAACAATTGGCAGCTAGTCATATGTACACTATATGGGCAAGTCAGTCAATATAATTGTAAATAATTTATCAAATGGTTAAGGATTGACACTACCATCTATCATAATATTTTAAGTATCAATAAATCTCAACTCACATAATGTTTATTTTTGATTGTATTTAGTCAACTTACTACAATATTGGCCTTTAAATGTTCATTAACTGAACAAATCTCAATAAAACTCCAAGAGAGATTTTTCTGTGTAATTTTATGCTAATGAATTTGGTCCACTAAGATTTGAAATAATACATCATACACGACACATCATTAAAATGCTTGTTTTTTTATGAATGTAGGTATGGTATTCCTCAAGATTCACTACATACCTAGGACTCTATATTTTGTAAATTGATATTTATAAGCATAACAGTTATTTAATACCCATTAATTATTAATTTAAACCCCTTTATTAAAGCACAAATATTTTTCAGAGTTAAAATATTTTTTAGAAGAACTAATTTAAATTAACATAAATTGATTTTAACATTTCATACTATTAAATAATTATGTCCAAAATAATAAATTATACCTATATATCAGCCCCTATTTTTTAGTGAACCCCACCACAAAATGTATAGTCCAAAATTAGGAGTGTACATTACCCTTGGATTTGAGAAGTGTGTACTAATAAATATAAGGCCACTGTCTGCTGACTAGGTACAATTGAATATGTATCATAGAACAGTGGCGTAGCCAGGGGAGAGGCTGAGGGGGGTGTAGCCCTCCCCCCTCCCGAAAAAAATCCTGGCTACGACACTGTCTATGATAACAAAAATAAATTGCTTTCAATTAAATTTTACCAAATAGATCTTTACTTCTATACTTTTAATTGTGAGTAGTGAATATGCCGGATATAGATAATAGATATATTTAGTATATCTTGAAGGAGATCGCTATTCATATTTTTTTTCAAAATGTTATCTACATATGTATAATGTAGGTACATTACCAAAGTATAAAATAATATCATATTATTAACTGATTACCATAATAATTAAAATAGGTAAAACTCAAAATAGTAAATTATATTATATTATGAAAATCAATTACTACGAGAAATCAATTATTTTATCGATTCAATTTTTGATTAAATAGCAAACGAATAATAAAGTATTTTTTTTCAATTTTAATGGCGTCACTTGTTTTTAGATTTATATTTCATAATTTTTTTTTTAATTTGAAAAATAAAAATAGATTAGTAGTAAACCATCAATAATGTATAATTATTGTATGGGTATATTGTCTTTTCACATACAAATAATTTGTAGACCAAATTTTACTGAAAAAAAAAAAGTTGACTTATTTTTATACATTACAATATGTGTTAAACCTTTATTATTGGTATATATTATTAGTGTATAATAC
>NW_019102693.1:0-15035 GCF_001856785.1 Myzus persicae | reverse complement strand
CCCCCCCCCCCCCCCAATGAAAATTCCTGTTTACGCCGCTGCTACTATTATACTAATATATTGTATACTAAGATCTATCCTAAGCAGTAAAAGCAAAAAAAAATATAGAAATTGTAATTATTTACATCCTTTCTCAAAGTTATAAAATATGTAACACTGTAAATGCTAATATGCAGCTATACCTACTATAGTTTTTTAAAAGTATAGTTGTGCATAATAATAGGTAGGTATTAATACTTCATCATAGAAAACTAGTTTTTTTCAAATGAGTGATGGAACTTTAGGTTTGAGCAAGTTATGTTAATAATATGCACAGAAATATAACAATAGTTATTGTTTATGTATGTAATATATTCATAACATGAAGTCAGAGCCCATTCAAAAAGTAGGTATAAAATTGTACTAAATTAGTTTTTTGTATAATGGATTGCTGTTAAGTTATATACTAGATAGCACTGTCATATTTTATTCATAATATATGTAATAACTAATTATACTAAAACATTTAACAGTAAAATCTAAAATGATAATATGATGTATATAATACTAAATAAATTTAAGATTACCGATCAGTGTAGCATGTCAGACGAACGTTTTGAATTTCTCTACTGGGTGTAAAATAAATATGACCCTGGTCAATCAAAAAACTAATGATTGAATGAGTTGGTGTTCCAGGCATTCCTCTATGATGTTGTGGTATCATAACTTTCACGGATTTAAATCCTTGGAAGATGAAAAACTGTACACATAAAAACATGCCAATTGCAGAAAATTTCTTGTGTTTTCCATGTCTAAATATATAAACAACAAACCCATTATTTATTAACATTTTAAGCTTTTAATATTATCACAAAGTCTTATTCTAAGTTTAATATGTCCATATATAATAAAAACAAAACTTTTTGTGAGGACAATAATTAGTGATATAAATATATATTAACACCGAAATTAATTTAAAAAATGGACACTACCTAATTATTTGCAGATATTTTAACCCTAGATGTAGTAATAGTTGTAGTAAATAATCAAAAGATTTCGAGGAAGGTCTTACATTATATGTGTAACTGTGTAAGGTTATGTAACAATGATTTATCTGACAAATCTAATTCAGCGCACACCCATAAGCATGTTAGCCTATTGGCTATTGGGCTATTATCTACCTATCTGTAGTATATGAATCAAAATACGAGATTGATTCTCTCTTAGTGGATATTATAATTTATTATTGTAAAAACAAAATATAATTTTAATCACTTCTGTCCTTAGGTCTTAATCTTATTATAATTTTACTCAACATTATTGTAAAAGGTAGCTAGAATAAACTGTATGTAGAATATACTTACGAGTAACCAATATTTAAGCCATCAATAATAATTGGTCTCCGTCTTTCAACAGCCTCTGGAGTTGTAATCGGTGAGATTATGTGATACAAATTATTAGTAGGTTCTACAAAATCAAAAACGCATAATCAAAAAACCTAACTTACCTAAATAAGTCAAATTTTAACTTTAAACAATAAGGTATTATTAGTTTAAAAAAATTCCAAAGATTTAAAAATATACTAGGTATACCTAATAAGGAAGGCTCAGGACTAATAACATTTGCTTATTTGGATGGTTTCTCATAAAATCTAGCAGTGTTATGGAAGTGTATGTCATGTTACAACATGTTCAATTACCTATTACATTTGAAAGTGCTTTTTTCAACAGTTTTTAAAAAAAATGCTTATTTTCAGTACAAAAACCTAGAAATTCTAGTTGATTTCCGTTTTTTTTTTGGTTTTTATTCACTAGAACTAAAAATAATTTTACCCGTTTGAATCATATTTTCTAGTAATAAACAACGGTTAGTCCGGTAGCTACTCGTTAGTTAGGTTAGCTAGCCAGCTTATTTTTTGCTTATTTTAATATTTCTAAATGTGTATTTCAGTGTGGTTATAACGAAGTATTTTAGCCTTTATTTTGATGATTATAATTGTGGTAAGTCCCGAACCGTGCTAATAAGTATTTACAAAAATATACATAAATATAAAAACAATATTTATGTAATAATAAAAAAAAAGTGGAATTGTGTGGAATTTATTATGATTTTAAAAATGCAAAACTCTTAAGTATAGACTCTAAATTATTATTTATTAACATTTTAAATTAACAAGATTAGAAATTACCTGGACGAAAATAATTCACTGAAGATTGAGAAAGCTGTAAAATGTGACCAACAGATGGAACAATTTGATTTTTTCGTCGATGCACTATGTTATTATTAGGTTCAATACCAAATGCAATGTGTTCATTTCGAATTGCAGGATAGTTATTGACTTGACGAAAGATTTGACCATTATTTTGTACTGTTCCATGATTATTATGGGTCATATTATTATGAGTAATAATAGGATTCATGGCAGGATTGAATGCTCCATTATAAGCTATATTGGAAAACCTGGCTTGGTTAATTCCATTTACTCTCTGAGTAGAAGCTGGTCTTCGTTGATTTGGTCCTCGGTTCATAGTAGAATTAAAATTTTATTTTTTTCAGACAAAATTAGTATTATTTTGTAGATGTATTTGTTTCAGAATCTTTCTAAAAATTATCCTTAGATCATAAATTTTTCTTCGTATTTCTTGGTGACTGATTCTTATACTTCAACACTTTTCATATGATGAACCTGAAAAATACTTTAATGTAATTAGTAAAATATATAATAATGAAGATTATGGTCATTATATATTCACAATGTAAATGACGATAATTCATTAGTAAGAAATATAAAATAAAATTTATATTTATATTTCTTACATTTATTAATCACTAAAATAGTAAAGCATTCTCAAAATACAACTAATAACTACAAAATTAACTTCATGAAAATTTTTCAAAATATATTTTATATTAGGTTGTATTAGAATATATCCTTTTTAAAGTTATAAATTATAAGGTAGGTAACCTTATTTCTGTCTTGCTAACTTTTTAAAGTAGGTAATATTTATCAATTTATGAATTTTTAAATGATAGTCCTCTCATATAATAATTGTTAAATGCAATTATTAACTCTAGTACAATTTTATTTTTTTGAAGTACAGAAATAGTTACCTACTTACATAATTAATATAATTTATTTCAAAAATAGTTTATTGCCCAATTAAATTATGCATGGTGTTAAGTTTAGCAAATATTTATATAAATCAAAATCAATTGAACTTTAGTTAGGAACCTTTAAATACCAAATTAAAATCTATCTCAGTATCTAAAAATCTAAATTGAAATAGTTTTAAAATGTATAAAAAATTGACCAATTATAGGTACATACTAGGACAGATTATTTTCAGCTTTTGGAAGGTAATGTTCTATACCTACTTAGAAAATCAGGAATCTGGATGATCCATTAAAACATGTTGTATGTTAAAGAAATGTAAATATAAATTTTTTTAGAAAATTATCATGCTTTTAAAAACAAAATAAAAGTATGGGTACTATACAAAAATAATATTAATAAACCAAACATACCAATAGTTTGGAAAAGTGACGTTTTTACCCAACGTATTTCAAATGAGAAATAATGTAAATACATATTCATTATTATTGTTTTAAATACTTATTTAAGTTGTAACTACCTATGTATTAGGTATTTCAAATTTTGCATTTGGCGAATAAACTCCAACGGGTGGCAGAATTGTGCTAAACAGTTCACACTCGTTTCTGGTTTTTTGAACGGAAAAAAAGTTATTTAAAATTTAAATTATAGCTATTTATGAATTTTAAAAATATTAACAAGTTTTTTATGAGTATTTTTAAATATTGTTGTTTTTAAATAGGTACCGTAGTTATTAAATTATATTATTATTATTTTTATTTATTTTATTATTAGCAATATTAGGTACCTATAGTAAAAACAATAAACTATTAAGATATTAAAATTACAAATTATTCTTAAAACGACCAACGAATGATATTAGTTAGAAAATAGATTTTATTATAATAATAGGACCAAGTGCAATTCGAACATTCCTTTTTGAACCCAAGTTCAATATTTGATCATTATTCTATTCTTTCTAGAGTGCAATTCGAAAAAAGTTAGTGCAATCTATCCTTGATAAATTTTGCAAACCACCATTGGATGTTTTATCTAAAATGCTTTTTATATTTCAATACTCATAACCAGTGTTCGGAACGTTCACTAAAAAAATGAACTCGTTCACGTTCACGTTCTATTTTAAAAATACGAGTGACGTTCACGTATCGTTCACTATTTATGAACGTGAACGCGTGAACGTGCGTTCATGAACGACGTTCTTTCCAAACACTGCTCATAACTATGATAATTGTTGAAGTTCTTTTTTACTGCACAAGCGATTAGCGATTAGGCGATAGCGAATTATTTAACGCAGAGTCGTAAACCCCCACTCTCGACAAACACATATTTAATATAATAATTCATATTTTGTTATAATATGTTTCTTGGTTACCTAGATATTTTTGTTATTTATATTTAATTTGTAATTATTATCAGTCTACTATAAAATCAATATATTATTATGATTTTATTAATACGTACTTTAAAATACGTAGGTATGTCAGTACACACAACCAAAGATAATAGTTAAATAAATATTTAAATTTCATTGGAATTTTATAAAAAATGTTATATATATTATTATATTGTCTTTCAATATCATTTAGTGTAGCGAGGAATACGTCAGCAAGAGTTATAAGTAGAGGGGTGCACAGTCCTTCCCGAGTCTGACTCTTTGGATTAGATATAATATTTTTCTTTGGCTCTGACAAAGAGTTTGCATTTACTGATAGAAGCTAACAGGTGTAACAGGTAACAACAGTTTTTAATGTTTAAAAAGTATGGTATACGGTAACAACGTCCCTACACTACATCAAAATTGAAAATATATATTTATATAACATGTTAAGTTTGTGTTTTCATCGTTCAATGATTTATGAGTGACGTGAACAAATATCACACAGTGATGTATAAGCTGTCTTTTAGACAAAATACAATAATCTATATTATATTATCTTACCCTACTACAGTACCACCCTACACTACCGAACATATTGAGAAAACGAGTAAAGATCGAGCGCCTTCTATGTACTCGTAATTATACTTCCTATACACTAATTTTGCTTGTCTAGTAGTATAAGGTCTATGGTACTGATACCCACAGGTTTTTTTTTAATTATTTTATATAATAGCAGAGAGATACAGAAAATGTTTTAAGTACCTATCTAATACCTATAGGTATGAATAATATTTTTCATGAGAGATCTTATTATAGCTACAATAAAAGAGGGAGAGCGATTAAGATAATGGGATTTAATTTATCGAAATAAATTACTATTGAATGCCTAAAAAACAATAATATTTATATAATTATAGCGTTTTCATGGTAAGTCCTTGGAGGTACGAAGAAAAAATAATAAAACTAATAAGTAAAAAACACATTTACATTTTAATTTTTAAATATTCCAGAACTAAATTTAAATAAATCGGTTTGAAAATCATATTTGTATAAAAATCTATAAAAACTATAGTGGTCTTTCAAAAATACATTTCATCTGTGATTAGGTGTATAAACGATTATTAACGAAATTAGCTGAAGTCGGAAATTGTACACCTAGACTTAGTGAATAGTGGAGTAGACGTAGACTGAGGTAGCAAAATCCCGTATACACCACTGCATTATACATAATATTTAGTTATTGATACCTATAAAATATAATATACCGACTACCTAGTGATTTATGTGTTCTTTGTTCAACCGAGATCATCAAACTATTTCACAAACAAATATTTGACCAATTGAAATTATAGCAAAATAGGTACATTTATTCCAAACATAAATTATCAACGAAGTCATAATATAATTACAACTATTTTTATTATATTACCTTACAAATGCATGTGACTTTACTTTTTAGTAGGTTAAGTTGGATAAACAGAAGACGTCACTAGTATAGTAGCATAATAAATATATATTTTTTTAATCACCTGTTGTCCTAATTGTTTTGTGTAGTTTTATGGATGAATTCCGAAATTAATTTTAGAATTTCCAACGAAATCTTCGACAGTAACCAAAAATGTGCACTCTTACCAAGAACAACACCGACGAATGATCAGAATTGACTTGTATACAATTATGAAATGAACCACAAAGTATAATATTAACGCGAAACGAACGAATGAGACCCGTGAGCACTTGTTGCAGAGTAATAAATTGTTATTGCGTCGTAGTATAGCAAACAAAAATCAATACACACCTGCAGCGTCATTCGGGGTAAGTTAGGTTATCTGGGTCATGGAGGATAACATCGAACAGTATGACCATATTTATCCTTCACCCTTATATTCTATTACGTCAGCCTGCACGTGGGTTAGTTGGCGCGTTCCCCGCCATCCGGGGGATCCTTAAATCATATACAATGGGTGGGACTACGTATGTAGTGTACTGCTCGTATACCAAGCTGTAACCTACATAATCCCATCCACCGTGGAGGGTGAGCTCCACCCATTTCATTTCAAGAATCAACGCGTTATTGCGCAAGCGTCGTGCCAACAATCAATACAAAATAACTCAAAAGCGGGGAGTGATGTTTCTGACACATAAAATAATTGAAGTAGCTCCATACATTGTATATGATCTAAGGATTGAACTCTATTGATAATGATTAGGAATAATAATAAACTTGTTTATGGAAAACAATAAAGAAAACAATATATATTAATCGTAATAAAACTATTATTGATACCCACACAAGGCCGTAGCCAGAAAAATATTTAGGGGGGGGATTTATAAATATGTTATATTATACAATAAAGTATGAAAGCATAAAAATATTATTTAAATTAAATTAATCTTTATTTAAAAAATAATTAAATCTTATTTCAAAAAAAATAGGAGGGGGGTAGGGTTCAAACCCTACTGGAAAGATGGCTCTCCTGGTATATATTTAAAACTAAAATTTGATTTTCCTGGGCTGGTGACGCCACTATTTTATTCTTACGACCCTAATTTTCCTTTTAAGGGTTGAATTTCCGAAAATCCTTTCTTAGTAGATTCATATGTACACAGTAAAATTAGCGATCAGCATGAGACATATTGTATGGCATAATATTTCGTTCTACGAGCATAAATATATGTAATATAATATTATTTAGAATTTTGTAGTCAATGATATTAGATATTATAATTATTATATTGATTAGAATGATTAGATTATTATTATTATTCTATTCTGTTCGTTATGGTTTTTAAATTGTCCATATTCTTTTGTTTTTTATAAGAGTTTCGGGTTTATCGGTATTCGAAAATAGTTTTGGTTTACACTGTACACTGTTGACAGTCAATCAGTGCATTCCTCTATAAAAGTAGTTTTTATTTTGAATTTCAAGCGGACCTATCGATATTTTTAATAGCTTTTAAAAATAACACTTAAGATGCCCAAGAGAAATTAATATTCCTTAACTCTTGAGATACGGCCTTGCACGGAACAAGTTGGTAAATTGGGTCCCAAATTATATTAACTCGGTAATTTGGGTCCCAACAAAAAGTGTTAGTACCTAGTTATGTTCATATCTTTTTTATCATTTATAGTAATAATATTAATAATAATAATTTTTTTGAAACGAATAATCGTCTTTACAAGGAGTCGAATCTTATATTTATTGTTTAAATTAAAAGATATTTTTTTATTATAATAGTATGTTTTACATAAATATATGGTATAAATAAATTATAAATATTATGTTCTTGGTATAAATTGCATAAATTAAAAATAAGTTTAATTTCTATTATTATAATTAAATTAAAATGTATTTGTTTTTTATAATATCATGCTCTTCGTAAAAACCATAATGATAAGGATACAACAAACTCAAATCGGGTTATTGTATTAATATATACTATATAGTATATTTTACCCACTATCCCTTTACGTGGCACCTTAGTTGCGTCCCGTAAAAAAAGTACACACGATTGAGTCCCGCCATATTGGTTAGGTAGAAGCATTTTTTTCGTTTTCAGGGGTTCTTCGTGGTGCAATAATTATAAAGGCGTCTTTACTCTACCTATAGTATATCTGTAAATGAAAATAAAATAACAAATTTAGATTTTGTAAAACGTTTATCGTATAGTAAGTATAAGCCTAATTTTTGACTGACATTTTGATTGATATCATTACAATTATTATTTATTTATTATATTATATTTAGGACCATATTGATTTTGATTCGATGTTTATTTACTTTTTTATTTTTTATTGACTTGTGATTATATGTATATATATTTTTTTTTTGTTATATAATCATCATAAATTAACAATATTGATACATTAACATATATACTAATATATAATTGTTATTTATTATTCATTATTTATTTCATTGATAAGTTGTGTAAGAACCCTTGATTATTAAAGTACACGAATTGAGTCCTGGGTATTTTGAAACGCAATTCATGTATACCTTTTTTATAAGGTGCAACTCGAGTGCTCTCCATTTTTATATCCGGAACTCAACTTACTGGTTTCAAAATGCACACACATTTTCGTGGTCATAATTTACCTAGCTTCAATCATCAGGTTCATTAAGTGTAACACGACTGTCTTCAGCATCTGTTTCATTACTTCTGCTTGGTTTGAATGTTTGATCCTCAAGTACGAAGTTGTATTTGGTATCCTTGAATATCGTGTAATGGATTGTCCATTGAAAAAGTTATGAACAGTTTCTCATAATTTATCATTCACACACTAATTCACTATATTCTAGAGTCTAGACAGGGCGGATTAAGATATACGGATGAAGATTATAGATATATAGAAAATGTATTTTTTCGTTAACATAGGCTACAACAATGTGATATGTTGTTATGTCTCTCGTAATGCTATTGTTATACACAGTTCTTATCTATATAGTATGAGGTCTATGGTTTTTACATAAACTAATAATACTAGATTATTTAACCATCCCATTAATATTATAATATATATGTAATATATTTTTATCATAAAAACCAGTGCCCATACCCAGCTTTGGGGGGGGGGGCTGTTAATAAAGTAAATCAGAATTTGATATCCGTTACCTTATACTAGGTCGTTATGACTATATTCCGTAATCGAGATAACCTCTACAAATAATTGATAAAACTGAAAATGTTTCATCAAAACCATTTTCAGAAATATAATGGATTGATACTTTGACTTTTTTTATATAATTTTTATGCCAAAACAGGGCCAATGGTGGGGGGCTGAAGCCCTCAAGCTCCCCAGCATAGATACGCCACTGCACATACATATAAGTATATTGTCTAAACGAAATACCGCCTTTTTAAATACTATTTGTACAAAATACAAATCAAGATAAAAAATGTTTTGAATAAGACAAGTAATGTGTGCATTATATTTATATTAAATGTTTAATGAATTCCTAATAAATTATAATTAATACATTTATTCACATTTTGAATTGTATACAGGGTATGGCACCGAAACAGTCGATTTTTCCAATTTAATACTTGAGATAAGAATTCTTACTAAATATCATAATAGGTCAAAAACAACATGCTATAAAGTAAACATGAAGCATTGGAGTGATGAAGAACGTGTTTATGTTATAATATCGTTGGAAATTGGCCACCTCAATCACCTAATTTATCAGTATCTGACTTTTTTTTTGTTGGGGTATTTAAAAAGTAAAACCTATGCACAGAAACCTCGAAATACTTATTGATCAACTCAAAAACAAAATTAAAGAAGAAATCGGCAGTACAGCTCTAAGAATGAATAAGTGATACACCGTGTAGATACAAGTGAAAAGTATATGCGAAGTAGGCTAGACGCTAGAAGAGTGCTTAGGAAGAGATCGCCACCATCGTGAGGACATAATTTTTAAAAAGTAAATGGCTAGTTAGTTTAATAAATAAATAAATTTGTATTCGTTTTTTTATATTATAATTTATCGAAAATCAGCCCTTTTAGTGCCCAGCTCTGTACTTTGTGTCTAGTATGTGTAATTGTACACCTCCAATGGCATATACTACTACTATGTTTATTTTGTGATTTCCTATGGTTCACCTATACTATACTCAAAATATTTTGACTCGTTTTGAGCTGTTTACGGATATTTTTTTTTATTAATCAATTTTCTTCAACAAAGGTTATTATAGCTTAGGTATATAAGTGTTTTTATTTTTTTTATTTCAATTTCTTTATTCATTTAAATGTCAAATGTTTTATACTATTCGTCGATGGACAACGTGTGCAGATTCGATCGTCACTCGTCTGACTCTAGTAGCTTTACTCTAAGTTCCTACACTTTTACGAAAACAATATACCTACGTGGTGTTGATACAACAAAAACACAAACAATAGTTATTAGTATTATTATATACGATTCTGAGTCGAGTGATTAATGTATTGATTTTTGTGTCTGGTATCATGTTTTGAGGCAGGATAAATCTCACTACACCGATAAACTTGTACTTTCACGTAGCCAAGACCTTCGATACATTTTATTGATATTATTGGTACGTAATATAACAACATTGTTCGCTTATATTTTTTATAGTCCATTATTCTGTCGAAACAAAGAAAATCATACTCTTTAATACGAACAATGAAAAACGCAGGACATTGCAAAATTTTGAATGGTTGTGTGCCGAAAATTGAAAAAAAACACAGTATAGGTGCAAAGCAATAAATTGCAAAAAACAATATAAACAATATATAACAAAAAAAAAAGGCATCAGACAAGACAAAGTGAAGTGGGGGGTACGTGATGGCGAGCGGGTGGTGCAATGGTGTCGGCAAGACGTAAATGGCCACTGGTTACCAATACACAGATGTCCGGCCGGTCCCTCTGGGCGGACGAGGGTCGCGGGCGCGTTTGCTCGGGACGCAGACGACCATGGCAGCGGACGAAGCCCGGCCACGACGGCCGCGAGATGGACGACGAGGATGACGGTTGGCCGACGAGCGGGTAGTGCGCGATGTTATGCGCTCGACGGTGCTGCGGGCTCCGAAGACGTCGACTGTCGTGCCGGCGAAAGGTTAGGTGACCTAAGCTCGGATGGAGCTCTGTGGTCCCCGCCGTTGCCGGCACTAGTCGTCTCCGTGCAGCACTGCAGTCGTCATCGCAGGTACCGCGGGGCGGCGTCGATACCCTCGCTGGTATACCGACAGCCACCGTCGCCGTCGAAGTCATGTCGTCGTCGTCGTCGTCACTCGCGACCGAAGCAGCCGAACGTCCGCCGCGCCGCCAGAGGGTCTCGCGTGTCGGCGTCCTCGAGCTCGCGACGTCCGCTAACCCGTCACGCCGCCGCCGGTGGCCGCGGAGAACGTGTATGGCGACTTACCGCCCATCGCCCTATAGAAGTGCACTTTCACGTATACCTTCACTCGGCCCCACTTCGCCTCGCTTTGTCTGCTGCTCTCGGCGAGGGGGGGGGGGGCTCTCGGACGCCTTCACTTCAGGGAACAACAGCAGCACAGCGCGAGTACGGCGCCCGTGACGCCTCTCCAAGCGGCGGACACGAGCTCCGTCGTCCGCGCGCCAGGAGGTACGCGCGTTGTTTTCGTCGACCCCGGGCCCAGCCAACCGACCAAGTCCCCAAAACTGTTTCTTACTTCGGTGCCCCTCACTGGCGTGACGTCCACCGCGTCGTCACGTTTCGCTGTTACGTCCGCTTCCTGTTCCGCGGGCGCGACAACCGCGTCTTCTATAATCATCTCCTCTGCCGGTCCATTGCTGGAGTCCTCGTCCGGTTTAGGGATTATGAACGACGGCGCGTCGCCGCCCACAAACTTTTTCGCATAATCCAGAAGTATCGCTAGATCTTCGACGGTGGGATCCTCGTCGTAGTTGTCGAAAACGCCTAATTGGTTTTCCATCGTTTGGTAGTCTATTTCTTTAGTGATCTTAATCAAGCCATTCAATGTGGCTCCGACGTCGAAGGCGGTTTCAGTGTTGTATGATTCAGCCATTTTGGAATTTTCAGGTTTATGGTGCGAGTAACGGTCAGAAATATAAAGTGCGAGTGAACAGATTTCGAATTTCGTCCTAGGCCGTCGCCGATTGTTTAAAACAAAACATCGTTTATTACTAGCCAGTGTCATCATATATTATTATTAATCGGCCAGCACCAGCTAGATTTCGGGTCCGTTTATTTTTCTAAATACCAGAATTATTCGACAATTTCAACTAAATATATCCAGAAGTATACTATTATAGTATTATATAGGTACTGCAATTTTACAATTATATATGATTTTTGTGTGTTGCTACTGTAGGCGCAACTAGAGGGGGGCTTGGGAGTGCTTAGCACTCCCAATATCGAAATTAGAGCTCCCAAATTTTCTGTACCGGTTTTTTATAATATTGGTAGTAGCAAGCCTTCTGGTTTTATAAATAATAATTTATTGTCTTGTAAAATGAATAAGTTATCAAAATATGAGTTTTAAGATCCTAAGTTATTTTAATCTATAATGGTCAATGGAAACATCAAATACGTTTATTAAATTAAGTGTATTGCCCAGTAAAATGTACTGTGCACCGAAAGACTTAAAATCAGTAGGTTTTATTTTAAAATATTTTTCCTAGATTCCCGACCAACGCTTAACAATCGACATTAATTAACGTCAATATTATAATGCCAGCAGTGTGTATAGATTATCCGTTCATAAGAGCTATAGTAAGGGTGCTGCGATGCGGGAGCGGAGTGTACTGTCGTAATTATTCTATACAGGGGGGGTTTTAGGGGTTCAACCCCCCCCCCCGAAAATTGATCCTGGATACGTGCTTGATTCAATACATTAATATAAAATAGAAGTACATTAATATAGAATTTAATTTAAAATGTTATGGGTGTTATTAATTAGTTGGTATTTGATAATAAAGTTATTTTACATTTTATCATTTGGCTGCGTGTATTTTTACTTTGTACACTTGCGGTTTGCACAATGCACATCGTAGTTTCGCGGGCCCGTCACATTTAGATACGTACCTACAGTTTTTACAGACAATTACAGTTACAGGCTTACAATTAGTTATCTACATTCAACATTTTCGTTGTTTTGACTTTTGAACTCGTTTTAAATTTAAAATGTTTAATATTTTTAGTAAAAATGTAATAAATTCTAGTGTCGCCACTATAAATCATACCTTGACAAATAACCTACTTCAAGAGGAAGATAATATTGATGATCCTATTATTCCGTTTGCAATTACAACCAATAAAATAAATGTAGTCTAACACAACTGCAATGATTTGAGAAACATAGAAAATGGATCTGTGCATCCCATACTAACAGTGGGTGGATAAGCTATTGTGCTTATTATGATTTATTTTTAAAGTAAGTATAGATTTATTTAGGATTGCCATCCGTCCCGATATATCGGGACTGTCGCCGATATTGAGCTCTCTGTCTCGATATCCCGACAAAAGACCAAAATGTTGCGATTGAAACTGTGAGTTGCAAATTTTGCTTTATCGCATACAAAATAATATGCATGATACGATGGACATAATCGTTAGGTATCGCTTGGACAGTTGGACACTTTCATTCGTTCTCAGAATCGTACCGGTCGGGTCCGTACAGCGATTATCGGATTCGTTTATTTTCGCCATTACCTACGTAGGACACGGGCACACGGCATGAGCGGTGCAGCACGTTTGGGCATTTTTACCTGTTTAGTATTCAAAATTCACACAAAGTTTGGGCACTCTATATCCCTAAAAAGATACCGCGTTTGGGCACTGAAATGTAAAATGTATATAAAAACATTTAAAAAGTATATAAAATATGTACATACATGCATAATATATATACATACAAATAAAATAAAATAAATAATAATATAATATAGGTAACAAGTTTTATAAAGTGTAAGTTACTATTTATTTTGTAAAATAATCAAAATAATATAAGTACAATGAATAAAATAAATAATAATACAAAGTGTTATAAAATACGTAAGTTATTTATACTCGTGTTAAATAAAAATAGTAATATTATATTAATCAAAATAATGAAAGTCAAGTTTTATAAAAAAAAAAAATAATATATTATGTAATTATAATATTTATATTTTATTTCCTCGATAACGAATTCCCATAATTTTTAAGTATTCATTTAGTGTTATGTCTCCTTTGTCATAAGCATTCCAATTATCAATCAAAAATTTCCTTTTAAGTTCAGCCTCTTTTCTAGTGTAATTGAATTGATCTTTTTTTATATTATTTATTTTTAATGCAGTTTCTGCATGAATGTTAGTTAGAACGTCTACTACATGGTGTATGTTTGGATGTGGATGGTAAAATTGTGCATTGAAATGTTTATGGAAAGCTTCGGGTCCGTTGGTTGTCCTAGTATTATTTATGGGAGTTTCTGCCCAAATATTTGGTGGAAATTGAGACTCTTTATTATTATAATTTTCTAAAATATAATCAGTAAACGTATGGTTGTCTGTAGGAGCTATAGAAATGAGCTCTACAAAACCATCATCAACTTGTTCAGTTGGTAAGAATGCTAGACCAAAAAAATATTTTAACCATAACCCTATTTCTGTATTATTTTTATACGGATTAAGTAAATAATTATTTGATTGGATTTTACGATACCAGCTCTGATCCAAATGAAATTGACACGCAATAATTTGTACAATTGGAAATGATTCTTCGATTGCAATATGTGCACTTTTTTCAAAATCCAAATGTATTTTGTTAATTTGTATTACTTTGTTAATTATTTTTTTACAAAATTCTTTAATTAATGTCGACATTTCCTTATATTTATCAGTTGATTTCGAATTAAAAAAACAATAAATCAAAGGCAGATAATAATTGTTTTGTAATACGTGGATTGTATATAGTTGATAAAAATATGATGGACAATATGTAAAACTGTAAAAGTACCATCAGCAAAAATTTCACGTACTTCACACAACATAACTAAATTTGTGTAACAAGTGAATATTGGTATGCTTTCATTATTTTTCATAAAACAAAATTGTTCGTTATTATTAGCAATGATAT
>NW_019102692.1:0-2237 GCF_001856785.1 Myzus persicae | reverse complement strand
GATGTCGCTATGCTGTACATTAGGGGGTGGGATGGACCTCGGTCATAGAGTACGTTACTATAATGTGTTTGTTAAATTTGAATGCAATGATAGGTATCATTGTATACGAAAAACGATTCTGAACGGAGATGGATTTGTCAGTCTAGAATATATTACATTTAAATATTGTTATTATTTTATTTTAACGCTTGAATTTTGATTTCGTGAAAATTTAAACACTCATAAAATTTTTTTAATTGAATAATCATCAATTTTTTTTATAATTATTCTAAGCTTAACTTACGGACAACCTGGTATTAAATTTTCAATTCTTAGCTTTTAATAAACAATGTTTATACATTTTTAACTATACAGAATAATTGCCAAATATTCGTGATTTTGACGATTTTCGTCAATATTAGCACTTATAAACGCTTATAAAAAAAATTGTGCCTATGTATTTTTATAATTTTTGAATGGGAGTTAGAACAACTTACGAGTATGTGGATCCTCCTGTTAAATTTTCAAGTATTTTGCCCCAGCTAAATTTTTTTTATCAACATTTATAAAAAAAAAAAAAATAAATTGATTATTTCAAATTCCTATAAATAGATTAAAAGTTAGTGAAATAATTTGAAAATAAAACTATATAGAGAAAATGTCAATTTAAACAACTGGTAAAATTTTCAAGTTTCTACGACTTATACTTTTTGAATAATAACAAATATTAAAAATCGTTTGAGGCTAAACCGTTTTAAAAAATACTTATAAAAATTTAAAATTTCAATTGTCTATAAATAGCTCAAAAAAAGTCAAAACTCTTTGAAAATTTAACTCTGTATAGACAACGCTAATATAAACATTTGTTGAAAATTTCAAGTGCTTATAGTAATTATTTTTTGAGTTATAGTAAAATTAAATTTTCCTTTTTGTCAAAAATTGGTTTTGCGTAAAAATTCCCGTTTTTCCGTTACTTTTTTAAGGTTTTTCCCGACGCTTTTGAAAAGTATTGGCAAAACTTTTGACCCCCCAAAGTACCAACTAAATTCACTTTCCTTTCAGAAACGGTACTACTTTTGAAAATCGAAACATTATTACTGCTCCAAATGTTGTCGTCAGACACAAAAAAAAAAAACTAAATAACTAAAAAAACTCACATCATTGTAAAATCAATACATTCATCACTTCGTTCAGAATCTAAAATTAACTAGATATAGATAGATAAAATCATTTTTTTTTTAACAAATAACTTTAAAAGACACTACCTCAAAATTTAAATGTATAATAATAATTAAAAATTAAAATACAATTATATTCTTTTAACAATATTTACATAAAATGCATACAAATAAGATCTCTTACTACTTATTATATTTACTGCTAATGTACAGGGCCGGCTCAAGGTATATACGATTTTCTACCCAACGGTTTTAGATATAAAATAAATAAATAAAATATCTTTGACTGACAAATCGTCTCCGTTCAGAATCGTTTATCGTGTACAATACCTATCATTGCATTCAAATTTAATACAGTATCCATTATACTGATTATATTTTTTTTAAATTTGGTCTTTATTAGTTTGAACATAATTTTGTATAGGATCAATTGCAAAAGCAAAATGGAAAAATTTGAAGGATAAATTTCGCGTAGAACTTCAGAAAGTTCCAATTACACGTTCTGGAGATGAGGGGAATGGTTACAAACCAAAATGGCCTTTTTTTGATCTTATGTTATTTGTAAAAGACACTTTGCTTCCAAGTACTACAAGTGGAAATTTATCTAATCACATTATGATGCCCTATGGCAATGACTCTGAAGATGATTCTGTTGAAAATTATAACAATGAAGAAACCACCACCGATCGATCTTTTTCCGAAACTCCTAGATCGGTTTCATCAAATGAATTTATAAATCTTCAAACTGCACCCAGTCAAAATAAAATACGTTCCAGAAAACGACGTGCCGAAGATCTGAGCATTGATCCTTACTTGGAAATTGAGCAAAAAAAATTAGATTTAATTAGAGAAGAACAACAAAAGGATTCTGCCATGACAAATAATCCAGATTATCATTTTTTAATGAGCCTACTGCCTTATTTTGAACCACTTAATGCATTAGAAAAATTACAATTACGAAGTAATATGCAGAATCTTGTTCTAGAAGCTTACAAACAAAAAGAAGTATACAGTTCACAAGGAACCACATTTAACACTGTACCAAATAATTATCAGCTTCCAGTCCAACATATTGATTTA